>NC_056573.1:22632717-22872717 GCF_018340385.1 Cyprinus carpio | reverse complement strand
TGACGACTACACTTTCTTTGTCCTTATGCTTCACTAAAAATGGCATTCAGTTTATCCCTGAACATGCAGAAACATCCCCTTCTCTTGAGCTTATAGCCTCATGCTGCAGCTAATAGACTGGATAGAGAATCATGATGCTTTATAAAACAAAACTGTCTGCCATTAATGCTTGTCAAATGAGGGTTAAAATACAAACAAACAAAGAAACATACACAGAAAAAAAAAAAAAATGATACGGCACATAAGAGCCGGCACATAATCACAATGGATAGTGCACATGCTACAGTGTGTTGAGCCACCATGCTCACCTAGGGTGACCAGATGGGACGGTCCCATGAGACGGGGATGAGCCATGACGTGCATCCCAACGTACTTACTGTCAGGATGCCATTTCTCATGATAATTAGTCATGACTTTAGCTTGATCGCTATAATACATTTAACAATGCAATGTGTAACCTTAAAGGGACAGTTTGCTTAAAAAAAACAATTCTGTCATAATTTCCTCACCCTCATGCCATTAATATTAAAGCCCATTTCTGTCACAGAATAAAAAAAGGTAACTGCGACTTTTTATCTCACAATTCAGACTTTATTTTTCACAATACTGAGTTTATATCTTACAATTCAGATTTTTTTCCTCAGAATAATGATATAAACTCAAAATTGCAAGACATAAATGTAAAATTCTGACTTTTTCAGTTTTAAAAATAAAAAAGGTAATTGTGACCTCTCATCTCACAATTAATTTTTTTTCTCACAACTGTGAGTTTGTCACAATTCTGACTTTTCTTCTAGCTTATATCTTGTAATTCTGCATTTATATCTCACAAATCTGAGAAAAAAAGTCTGAATTGAGTTATACACTCAGAATAGTGAAAAAAGTTATTTTTAGATAAAAAGTTGTAATAGCCTTTTTTTTTAATGCCATTGTGGAAATTAGATTCCTTACATTACTAACCTGTTTGACTTGGGTATTCAACACTCACCTCGAAAGGAAATATTATAAACAAAGGGCCGGATCTAAACAGTAACGCATTTAAGTGTTACTGTACATAATAAACGCACTTACAATCTTCTGACAATAGGTTACCCTGTTCTTGTGCACTATGAATGTGGCTTCCACTTGTGTCATTTTCCTAATAACATTCAATAAAGTGACAAAATGACCAAAAATAATAAGAGAAGAGATGTAGCAACTAACTGAGAATGGTTTCATAAAGAGGGTCACTCTCTTCCCAAGAATCGGCTCACCGATACAATCGATCTCTCCCATCTCTCTAGTCCTGACAATGACAGCCCACCTCGCCAAAATGAGCTCTAGTAATTATAAGACACTTAGAGTGGTACTGTGAATTTTAAAAGAAGCATTTTGATGTCTTAGGTGGTAAAAACCTCACTCTCTCTGTAATGAAACTCGCCTCGGCTATTAGCTTTGTCTTGCTAAGAGCTGGTCTCTCTTTAAGCGCTGCAGCTCATTAACTGCAAGGGAGGGTCGATTAATCCATAACAGTAAACGAAAGATGCTCACGCACGGCCTTCCCTTCCCTTCCATTTCCTTTAATGTCTGTGTCTCTAACACTTTAAATTCCTGTCATCTATCTCACTTCTGCTCTAAAACACACATGCACTTAAAAGAACTCTACAATACGGTTTTTACACTAAGAGCGAAAGTCCTAGTGCACTTGAGTATATTAATGTCCATTGCTTTTTTAGGCTAAAATTGCCTAAAACTGTTTGTGCTACAAGAATCAGCATACTGCAGTCGTACCCATACAGCCAAAAGCCCTTAATACATTTTAAAAATATAAATGTGTGTTTGTGTGTGTGTGTGTGTGTGTGTGTGTGTGTGTGTGTGTGTGTGTGTGTGTGTGTGTGTGTGTGTGTGTGTGTGTGTGCGTGGTCATCACAATGGTGATGTCTGTTTTGTGATTTTTTTTTATTGTTATTTATTATAATTTATTTTATGTGGAGCCGGCCTTTTTTAAGCGCTGACTCAATAACGAATTCCTTCCAGTGCACTGGAACATTCTCTTCCTGAAAAATCCCAAAATGCACTGTAACAACTAGGGCGCATCAGTGCTCACTCTTCTCCCTTACCGGAAATAACGTCACATTTCTGAAGTGTAAAACATAAATCACACGAGCCAGCTCGATATATACAATGACACATTTTCGACACAAAAGATTTGAAAAAAAAAATTTTTTTTTTTTGTATATTTCAACTTAAACACATCACTAGACAGGTAATGAACACATTTATTTAACATTAATAATTAATATTCGACTGAAATGTTGTAAGAACATAGAATAAACAGACGTTATCATTCGCTGGTGTGGACGCTAATATCGTTATCTTTCTAGTTATTGTTCTTGGTGTGAACGGGCCTTTCGTCTTTTTGTTTATTCATCACTGTTAAATGCTGAGTTTGAAACAAAGCAGTTTCAGCCAATAAGGGGAGTTAATGCGTGAGGTTGTCATAGTGATGCTCTGTTCAGACACTGATGAGCTGCGACTGATAACTCAGGTATGTGTTCACAAAAGTGAAAAAATAAGTCAATATCCATGTCAAAACATGTACGCTCACATTTCTTATGTGTCTGTAGTCAAACAGCTTGTAATAAAAGAAAGCTTGAGTTGAGTTTTTCGAGAGTTCACCGGGTTGAGCAACCATGGTCTGTTGGCACGATCAAAATATAAATAGAAAAGTACCTCAGAATGTGATAATTTACACAAAGAAGACTCAGAAATTGTAAATATGTATATATTTAGGGAAATGTATGTATTAACGGGAATATGATGATAACTTCATGCATGACGGTTACAATTTGAATGATACTATTGTAGCAGCTGTGTAATGATGATGAATGAGTGACAGAGATTCAATTTGTTGTATGGTGGTTGTTTTTTGAGTGATAATATTGTATTATTTGTGTGATTTTAAAGTGTATTTTACAGATGCTCAAGATTATAAAGGCGTTATGATAAAGTATTTGAAGATTTTATTGTTGTAAACAAATACAAAAGAGTACAGAACTGTGTTTTTATTAAATGAAAATCATTTGCGATAATATGAGATTGAAAAAATGGTCTACAGAGAATTGATTTTATACTGTTAACATGACAGAGAAATGTTAATAAAGACGCTGATCTCATTTTTGTTTCTCCTGATTACTCAGGTTCCACACCACACATTCTTTTTAATAATCTGTCTACGTGTTCCGCATGCCACGGGACCCGTTCCAATCACCCAATACATTTTGGATGAATATATTTAGATTGAAAATACAATACAAAACAAAAAACAAAACAAAAATAATTCACTAACTAATAAATAATAAATTATATATAAATTAAAAGTGCTTATCTTTCGATATCTCAATCTACACGTATATTTATTACAATTATTAATTTATTATTTACTATATATTTATTGCAATGTAGCTATTTCTATTTAGATAAATACAATTTTAATATTATTATTATGTACTATACAGTATGTGCAGTGTGTGTGTGTTTGTGTGTGTGTGTGTAGGTGAAAGGAGCCATGCACCTTTTACCTTTATCATGACTGAGGGACAAAGTGATGGATGAACTTTGCCTCGAGAATGTGTGTGTCCACTGAAAATGTACTAGCTTGTGTGAAAAAAGAAAAACACCACCACTAATACAGCATCTTCAGTGCTGATTGATCTTCGCTGTATGCGCACTACAAGAAACAAAGCAAGCACTGTGTTTGTGTGTTTTAAAGGAAGGGCGGCAAACTACCTCACCCTCAAACTAATTCAGGAACAATGCTCCAAAAGCGGGGCTGGAGGGAGATGCAGATCCAAAAGATTTCCTATCTTTGCAAAATATCAGCACTGACAGGCCATCGCTCCATGTGGAAATGTCTGTGTGTGTTTGAGCAGTCACAGACACAGTCACAATCTCTCCTCCACTCACGTCTGTCCCGGCCTAACTAAATGCGCTCTCTCTCCCACCTCATTACCTGCACAGCCTGTGAGCACTTCTATTGTGTATGAAGCGGAGGTGATGAAAGACGGAGTCTAAAAGCAACACGCTTCACTCGCACTGCTTTATTCTGTCTGCTGTTTACCCCTGAGAGAAGCACCACCGCCACTTGAGCAGCAAGCTTTTACAGTCATATTTGGCGCTGGATTAGTTTATTTGTTTTGACTCTTCTGTCACTATCTGATGTTGCTATGCTGTCACGCACAGTTGATTCATCCGGGGTGCATGTTGTTTTTACTACAGACTGGGGTGTGTCGAGATGTTTGTCTGAGGATGGAAGACTTGCAGATGTCAGCTAAACAAACGTCAGTTTTCCATTCTGTTGAGGTGATAAAAGAACAAGATGGTAAACATTCCTTCAGTTTGTTTCACAAAACCGGTTGGTTATTTACCAAACATCTCTAGATTGATTTTTTTATGCAAAGGTGTTGGTGTTGAATGATTCCCTGGTACATGTTCTGCAAAATGCTAGTCATTAGTATTCATTACTGCTGGTTATGTTTCAAATGTCTCTAGAATGAACAAGCAAACAGATGCATATAAATAAAAACAGATTTATTTTCAGGTCTGTTTACTAACATCAAAAACAGAACAAATTTATTATTTATTTTATATTTGTATTGTTTTATTAACTTCAATAAATTGGCTTGCTTTATTGATAGATAAATAAAGAAAATAAGCAAGCAGATTAAACTGTTCATTTTTTATACTATACTAAACTATATTATATATATATATATATATATATATATATATATATATATATATATATATATATATATATATATATATATATATATATATATATATATACATATATATATATATATATATATATATATATACACACACACACACATATAACACACACACACACACAAAATAACCAAATTATCAAAATAAATATATAATTACAGGAACCGCTCAAGTATATTGATCTAATTAAAAAATAAACATACTAGAGAAACTTTTTTCTCATTCTTTTTGCACGTCATACTCAGTGTGGATATGTTTACCTAGCAGTAAATGTCTCTATAGTAAACAAACAAATAAATTAGCAGATGCAAGGATTTGTAAATAGTAAATACAGCATTTCTCAAGTATGTTTTCTGCAACATACCCATCATTAATATTCATTACTGGCAGTTACTTTCCAAATGTCTCTAGAATAAACAAATCATATAAACAGATGCATATAGGTGCATCTCAATAAATAAGAATGTTGTGGAAAAGTTCATTTATTTCAGTGATTCAACTCAAATTGTGAAACTCGTGTATTAAATAAATTCAATGCACACCGATTGAAGTAGTTTAAGTCTTTGGTTCTTTTAATTGTGATGATTTTGGCTCACATTTACTGAAACAACTGCATAAGTAGCAACTGCAGGTTGCCATTCTGATGCATACATCATATCTTAAGATATTAGTTATTACTGTAATATATTTCCTATGACGCACTCATCACCAATCTTCATTACCACTGCTTAATTCTAGATTATACATATACATATATATATAACATATTCATATTATGTATATAAACAACTATATACAGGATGTAGATGAGATGTTATTTCAGGTTTGTTTAAATGCATTAACTTACTGATTAACAACGCAAAAAATTGCCAATTCAGATATGTTTTTAAATAAATGCTAGGCCTAATTTATTGTTAGCTTTAATGAAGTATCTAATTAACAGAGCAGCTCAGTATGCAGGATTTTCTCTCTTTGATATCTGAAAGGAAGTCAGAATATTTCAATGTGCCAAGCTTTGAAGGTGAGTACACACACACACACACACACACACACACACATACACACCAGAGGCCGTGCTGACTTTAGTGACTTTGTCAAAGACTCGCAGCCTCTGGCCAAGAGGATTAAACCACATGTGCATCTCTCTAACGATCCAACATATGAACGAACTAACAATTAAATAAGGAATATACATGTTAATTATAACAAACAGATGGGCAAGTTCAGATACCTGGCTTTCCTGCTTCCTTTTTGTTAGGAGTGTGTTCAGCGCACCAGCAGCAGCCGATAAGTTCCATATGCCACATGGCCTTTGAAGGCACAACCTGCAGTCTGGAGCTGATAAGGGCCCGTTACATAGAATGGAAACATCAAACATCCAGAAAGTCCCATCTTAAGCCAAACAACCCAGTTGTTGTCACACTAGATCAGAGTGTCAAGGGTACAACAGCAATAGTGCTAGATCACAAGAGAGCTGCTACCATAAAAAGGGCCTAAACATAGTCCTAGGAAGACATTTTTATTGCAAGAAATTCTCTAAGATACTGGCTTTCAACCTTGATTGGCCCACAATACAAAATATTTCCTCTGTAATTTGTAATGATGATAAATCTGCAAAGCTACAGTTTTTAAGAGCACAAGTTAATAATAACAGACATTTATAGTGTTTTTTTTTAGCAATTAAATTTGAAAAATGTATATATTAAATATATATTATACATTAAAATGATTATTATTATTATTTAGAATAGTAATATTTTAAGATTAAGTTTTTAATTAATCTATATTCAGATTATTAAAATATATAAATATACATATATCATTCCTACCACCACCACCACAACAACTATTATTATTGTTGTTATTATTATTATTATTATTAATATTATTATTATTATGAGATTATTTTAATATACCTACAAAAAGACACTGATCTAAAAGATAAACAAATCCATCCAATCCAGTCTGTTAGGGCATTATAGACCGATATTAAAGCAAGATCACCTGAGCAAAAAGGTGAATTGACATTTTTTTGACTAATTCACATCCTAATTTAAAAGTGTCATACCATACAATTTTTACAAATGTATTAAATCTGTTTGTGTGTGTGTGTGTGTGTGTGTAATTAATTTTGTTTATTTATCCTGTGATTCAACTGTGAAGTTACTCAAGGTTTATGGCTTAAAGTAAGAATTTAGCTTCTTATGACCACTTTTCCCGCTCTGACCCTTAGAACTAAGCAGGCTGTCTTTGGTGTATTGTCTCTTCATAAAGGAAATGAAAAATGGCACTTTGCTATACTTACACATCAACTGCCTGTTCGCAGACATGTTCAGAATCATTTGAACTGCCATCCTTCAAAAAATTTTCAACCCTGTTAGATCAGACTGATGTGATCAGCAACCTTTCAAATGATAAACTTCAGCCACTGTTTCCTAACACTGAGATTCAGGCAGGTGCTTCACACAGCCAGGAACAACTGATCCCATGGAAGATATAAATATATCATTATTTTAAAGAACCTGGAAACCACTACACTCATGTGAAGAACTTATAATGTGGCATCAAGAATAATGTGACATCATTTTAATCTCCAAAAAATCATTTAGGAACCTATAAAGTCAAAGACTATATGTGCTACAAAAATAAAAGATAAAAAGAATAAAAAGAAAAGAATAAAATATCCATCTATATTTTTGTTTCCCTCACACATACTCATACACCTCTTGTAACATCACAGTGGATTATGCCAGTTCCCTCTCAGAAGGGCAATTTCTTCCCGAGAGGCATGTAAGACCCTCTGTCGCCCTGATCCAGTGTAGGTCGACTGGGGTCCTATGACTCCTCAGCCATGAGATGGGTTGCTTTTGTGTAGGCTGAGATCTGCCTGTCTAAATGTGGGAGTCTAAAGAGCTTTCCGGAAGATTAAGGCAGAGGGGAGTCTGAGGGCCCGATCCCCGGGGCGTGGGGGCCACGAACAAGGTCAGCAGGGTGAAATGAGGTCTGTCCGTCCAGACGAACAGGGTCTGGCGGTACACAAAATGACACACCATTAGTGTCGCCGCTCTACCAGAATGAGAGCTAAGACCCCTATTGTTACTTCCCTTTAGACTCTCAGAAAAACAGCAACCGCTTGGTCGAAGACGAGAGCTGAGTGGGAGGAGGAGGAAGGAAAAAGAGTGATTAATCCTCTTTAAATGGCTGATGAGGGAGGAGAGATGCCTGTTTGTGCATCTTTTATGGCCTTTTCAGATTTGCAAACTATCCGTGGAGTAAAAAAAAAAAAAAATGCTAATGATGAATAAATGCATTTCCAAAAAAACAAAAAAAAACAAAAAACACATTTCCCACAATATTCCTGGTTTCCAGCAGGCCAAGGGATTATTAAACTGTTCTATGGCACTGAATAGAAACAGAAGGTGTTTTTCGTGTCGACAGCCAGGAGCAGAGGTCTGTGTGTACATAAAGCTTTGAGACGTACAGAGTTCAGCAGCGCCACGCACCCAGAGGAGAGCAGTCAACTGTGAGATCTGCTGTTCACACGCTGCTTCATATCCATTAACCGCCTTTTCACCTTCAACAGGAACGCATAACACACCAAGACCAAACACATATTCAATCTGCAATGACTTCTCACCTCTGCAGCACACCGCATTTATAAACTGAGATAAGCCCTCGGCTCACTGGAATTTAAGCAGGGCAGTCTGAAGAAATAGATCTCAGAAATCTCATATTGACAGAGGACAAATAAAACAGCCTGCATTTTTTTACTGATCAACAAAATCAGGTCCACTTTGAAGCATGAAGAACCGCCAACTTGCTCAGGTAAAGTCCATTTGACCAACATATAGTGAAAAAACTTTTCTTTTTTTATGCTCCTAAACATATTTTAAAATCACAAAATCTAAAATAATGAAACCACAGTAATAAACCATGGTGGGGAGGGTGTGTGTGTGTGTGTGAGGTGGTGGTGGTGGTGGTGGGGGGTTTACAAGAATTTAAGGACCTGTCTTAAAAAATAAAATAAAATAAAAAAAGATGGATATATTCTAGAGGTACTTAATGCTTCACCACTTTCATTCATGTTAAATTTATAACTAACATAACTATATAACTAACTAGCAACATATAAAATGAAGTCAGTAAAAGACTAATAGTTAATCATCTGTTGCAAAGAGGCAAATGGTTAATATGTAATTTATGCAACTTTTATTCTCAATTTTCTAAATGTTTTCAGGACTTGTGTCTGATAGACGTTTGGCAAATTCGTTGCCACCCTGAGGAACCTTAGAAGAGTCCGTTTATCTGCCAGCAGACAATCTCTGAATTCTTTCTGCTGCTGCCACAGACTCATCACAGAACCCAAACCATAATGCCATCTGAAATTACATCTCCACCGCCTTTCTCTCTTCTGTCGGCCTTTGGCAAATCAAAGGATGGTAAGAAAGACAAGACGGAGAGGAGAGGAGAAGAAAGAGAAATATTACAGTTATTGCCTTGCAACAGTGCACCATAAATCTCATTTGTACGCCCGAGGCGATGTTGTAGGGTTTCTGCAAGTATTCACCTTCAAGAACAACTAAATGTTCAGGTACATGTTGAACACTTGCGAAACAGCTCAGAATAATTTGATACTCTTTTCTCAAAATTAGTAAGGAAACTTTTCGAGACCTGAACCAGGTCTACCGTTCTGCCCTCGGGCCTCATCAGAACATTCATTTGGAAAGCATTCATAGTTCTGAATTCCCATCCACAGATCCGCTTTCCCAGATCAGATAGGACACCCAGGAGTGAAATTGAATGACACAAACATGTGTTATTATCGCTAACCTCACAAACATTAGATATCTGACATCTGGCATATTTCTACCTAAACCCATTAAAGTTAAACCCAAACTAATAATGCTGTGCCAAACAATCTTGCTGTCAACTATTTACATAAATAGCTACATTAACTCAAATTAATTAATCTCTTTACGGGCAAGGTGAAGTGCTCAATTTCTGTCCGAATTACAAAAATAAACATATTGTCAAACAACCCTGGAAATGCAACCTTATGATTATACTTATCCTTATGACCTTATCCTTAATATAAATTACTGTTTTATCTGGGGCCTGACAGTAAAGAGCTAATGTTGTGTGTCCTGACTGAACCCAAACATTCCATTAAATTCCTCCATCTTGTTAAAGAATCACTTGTGATTGCCCTTGTGTTACCCCGTTGTTGGTCTCTGTGTATTTTGGCTTTTGAATTTTATTTTGCACTTCTGTTACCAAATCTAAATTTCTTTGCCCAGCTATTTCAATAGGAATCCATGTGATTGGGAAATCTGAGTGAGGGCGTGAAGAGGGAAGATTTCCCCATGCAGATTTCTCAACAGATTCAAGTTAGTCACTTGGATTCACCACGTTGATGTCTGGAAAGCTGCTGATTTGAAAGAGCTAGGCTCATACATCGTTACCATCGCTACAGTTAGCAATGGATCATTTTTGTCTGTGTCATTTTGCTTAAGGCTGGAATACACATGACTCCATACACTTGTTGACTTAAAAAAAAAAAAAAGAAAGAAATGGATGACCAGTAAATAATAATTATGGCTTAATCCTTTCACCAGAGAAAAAAAAAGGTTAATAGTGGATCCTGATTTAAGCATTTCAATGATTCTGTGTTATTTATATATTTATTTTACCTGTAGTGAAATGTCTGCTATAGACATACACATTTAAGTTTCAGTTCCATAGATGTCATTTTCGCTTAACTGCTCGCAGCAAAAGCAATCTTCTTTGGCCTTATTTATTTTTATTTTTTTTAATGGACTATTGGCTTTTTAAGTGCAAAATACACATTAACATTTCAGCAAGAATTCTGCCATTAAAAGTCAAATGGGTCAAACATTTCTCTCAGTTTTCCAGAGAAAGTATAGGTAACTACAGTTACTAAAACTTGTTTTCCTTCACAAGTAGATGATGCCTTCTTTCAAACTGTATCTATGGAGGACGAGTTCTGTAGACCTGTTTGGAAACAGTCATTATTTTAAGACCCTCAGAATGTATTTTTACAGAATTGTCAGATTAATAGATTCCAGTAGATTAAAAACTTTCCAACACTGTGGCACAGTGTGATTACATACATGCAATTTTGCTGTCTGCTGTGGCCACATATGAGTCTCCAGAAACGAAACGGAGATATAAAGACAGGAATAAAGAGAAAGAACAACTAGAAGGCTGTGCTAATTCAGTCCTCACAAATACTAACTGCCAGTCATGGCCGTCCCCTTGCCTCTTTCATATTCCTGTGAAGAAAAAAAGGGGGAGGGAAAAAGGAAAAAAAAAAAAAAAAAAAAAGGGGGAAAGAAAAAAAAAAAAAAAGAAAAGAAAAAGCTATTTGATATTTCGTGCAGGCATTTGAAGTAGGCAGCCGTGGCAGGGGATCCTCGCAGTCTCTCTCAGTGCCGCTCTGTGATCAATAATTTGTCACTGAAATGCTGCATGGACATCGCCGGAACGGGGCCAAAAAGGGCCCCTGTTGTGCGACTGCCGAGAGAGTCCCAGCAACCACCCAGTAGCGGTTACAGATCTGAGGACCCCTGGTGCGACAATATTGAGTTATGTTCTCGTCCACCTGTTCTAGTGACTGTCGCTTGATATGTGCATTTTGCTTCTCTAACTCGCTTTGAACATAAAACGACTGGCCAAAGCTGACAAGTCAATGTAAAACAGTAAAAAAAGTGTGTTTTTGGAGTCCTTTAGCATTCTTACATATTCTACACTCTTAAAAATAAAGGTTCCACAGGTTCACAGTGATGCCACAGAACAACCATTTTTGGTTCTTTAAATAACCTTTCAGTGAACAGTTCTTAAAAAGAAACCTTTTTTTTTTCTTAGTGCAAAGAACATTTTAAAAACTCCAAAGAACCTTCTTTTTTTCTACTCTAAAGAACCTTTGTTCTATCATACTATACATTAAACAAAATTTTGGTGCATCCCTACTGCTTTAAGGCTTCTTTTAGAATTTTTTTTTCTTTGAAGATTTTGAAGATTGATCCTGACAAAATATGATTTGATTGTATAGAAAAGATGGCAGCAGCCTAATAATTATTAAAGTAGGTAGATGCCTACTTGAAGTATAATTAAAAACAGATACTGGTTCATCACATATAAATAGCAATACATTTTGTTTACGATAAGTGCAAATAGTGATAGAATCTTTTAGCATAAAGGGTAAAAGAGACATATATTGGGTAAATTCCTAGTGAAAGTAAGTGATGGTGTGTGTGTGTTTATAATTTGAAATCTATAAATGATTATTATGATCATTTATTATATTATAATAATTATATAAGACTAAGAAATAATAAAAAATAATTACACACACATTTTTTATTCTTGTATACATTTTTCACTAAATTTGCTGTACAGTGACAATAAGTATTTACACACTAAGTCACACATAAAAAAGTCTGAATCACACTACATTAGACTAAAACATACTTATTCCTCTTAAAGTAATTTATATATTTTACACCAAACAAACTTTCTGAAAAGTATGGCTTGAAAAGTCCATCTTATTAAAATAAATGCCATTTGTTTTATATTGAGTTATATAATGCAAAGGCAAGCATTTTAAATATGGCATAAGTGTCCGAATACATATATCTACTTGCTCTAAACTGATACAAAATGCCATTCTGAGACTTGAAATGGACAGTTCGTAAAAACTGATTCATGGAAATGAATCAAACTTCCCAACTCTATCAGCACTTTTACAACTGGATTAAATCAGACACCCCATTATAATATCGCTGTCTTAGCATTCTCAAAATCACAAGTCGTGACACAAAATCAGCCTACTGGCACGGCCCTAAAAAACCTAATGATTGAATATCATCACATTGTTTATGATGGTGCTCCATTTCATATCGCCAACACACACACGCAAAAAAAAAGTATATATATTGCAAAATATTTAATATATCACCCATCCCTACCAGCCAGTAATGGATCTGAAGTGTCAAACCTGTGTGGTGAGACTTTATCAACCAACAGAAAGAAACTGAGCAGTCCTGCAAGTATTTGCTAAACTTTCTGCCACTATTTGTTTGTGATCGAGTTTAATTTACTAGTGAATCAGAGCAGAAAAAGGAACAAATTTAGAAAAGCAGCCCACAGTGAAGAAGGGAACCAAGAGACGAGAGGAAGTAGATGATTCATTAAGAGCGAGACACACTTTTCTTCTCCTATTCAGTCTATTCAGCACACTCCCTGAAGTCTTTCGAACCTGTCTGTCTCTTTCTCTAGGTATCTCTTTTTCATTTGTCCTGTCACCATGGCCTTTTCTCAAGCCACATAATAGGGCCCAGAGCTCAGAGAGGTCAGAGAGCTCTTTAATTGGGTTTCAAGGTGACTTCACACAGCGTGCGATTGTGCGGATGACCATCATTAGGCTGTGTGTGTTTGTACACTCTAATAGTGTATTAATGTCGCCTCTAACGGCGTTCGGATGCAGGAGGAACTGAAAGAGAGCTTCTGAATGCGCCACACATCAGACTTCCTGCCTTTTTCTGATTTCTTCATTCAGATGCTCAGAGAATGAAGGCCACCTCTACTCTCTTTCACAGTCCAAATCCCTCTCTGCACTTTTCCCGCTCATACAAACCAACCGGCGTGCTGTGAAAAGCCCCGGTGCATTGTGGGAATGTTTTTGAATGCGGCAGCTGTCACAATACCCAAACGGCCTCATCATGTCGCCCTTAATGATGTTCTCTACAGAAAAAAATCATGTTATGTTGACATGAAAATGCAACACCTAGCCACCTCTGCTAAGAGACACTCAATTGTAGCAGAATAACTAAATTATTAGTGATTTATTTAATGGTAGTTTGTACATAACTAATATTTTTTTTTCTTATTAAGTAATGTTTTTATTTTACTATTATTTAGCCATTTTTTTTTATTTGTTGACATTTCAGCATTATCACATGCACTTAGAGATGCCATAAAAAAACTGTTGCAACAAAACATCAGTATTAAATACACTAACATTTAAAAAGAGAATTTTAAAACATTTGAAATTAAATCAAATAAATAAAATATATATATTTTTTTATTCACACATATAAAATATGTAAATTATGATCTAATATCTCATATTTCTAGTAAGAATATTTTTTTTCTCTTGCAACAAAATGTCTGTATTAAACAGAACAACAGTATGTAAAAATGTAAAATATACAAATTACCTAATCTAATATACAAGTTACTATCTAATATATTATATTTCTAGTAACGATTATTTTGTTGTTCAACAAAACAGCAATATTAAATAGAGCAACAATTAAAAAGAAATGCATTCAAATATACTAAACAACTAAAGCTATCAAATTAAGCATTGACTTTATGTATGTGCATAATTCACATGCATTTTAAAATATAATCAGCCCACATGAGTTTTAATCCCTGCACTAATGCTAAAAGAGGCTGACAGCAGAATAGCTAATCTCACTTGTAAACTGACCTATAGAATGAATATTTAAATTAAGCAATGATGTGTGTCACCTTCCAAATATTATCAGCAGGGACATTTCCAAATGAAAACTGAACAATAATATCAATTTACCATAATGACTAAGTGGAAGGAGGAATGGCACTGATTTGTTCCATCCATTTACTATAATAAGTGTAAAAGATTATACTGTTAAGAATCATCTAAACTATTTTTAGATATCACGGAGAGATTATCTGCGCACAAGATCATAATTATCAGAAAAGGCAATTATGCTTGGCAGAAGCAATATTAGAGGGTTAGTTCAGCCATAATTTAAATCAGCTTAACCCATAGAAACAGAAAGGAAATGGATGAGGATAGTAAACATCAAGCTGCAAAAAGTGCATTACAGTAGCTCATAGGACATTTAAGTGTGAGAAATAGAGCAAAATGTAAGCCATTTGTCACTGAAAAGCTCTGTTCAACATTGCATCTTGCTTTAAAGGGGACATCAGATGCCCATTTTCCACAAGTTGGTATGATTCTTTAGGGTCTTCATGAAATGTCTGCAGCATACTTTGGTTAAAATTCCTCAATGGCTGTGTAAAACAACACAGTTTTTACCTTGTCAAAAACTGCTTGTTTCAGTGCATGTCTCTTTAAATGATAATGAGCTACTGCTCATCCCATACCTCTATTCTGTGGGGCGTCGACACAAGACACGTGTGTGAATTGCTGCCTTGGACTTCAGATAGCAAGCTGTCTACATAGAAACTTGCTGTAAACTGAAACAGCTTGTGGGTGACATAGTTTCAGACTCAGACAGCCACTAACAAATTGACTGCGCATTTTCTTTTCAGCTTTTCTCAGCTGGCAGACACTGCAGAAACCTAACTAAATGAAGAAAAAAAACCAGGGAAAACTTCATCCGATGTTCCATTTCAACTGATCTAGTATAGTTTATAAAGGCCACCTGAATGTTAAAGTCAGTGTGTGTGCATGTTTGACTCTAGCAGAAATCTACTGTTATACTACACCACAAATCATTACTCATTACTAATCCATCAGTCCGTTTCAACATGTCTCTTTCCAGTAACTGAGCAGTCGGCAGCTTGTGAACTTTTCTCCTGTCCACCAGTCCCATGAATGTTAAATAACGTTATTTGAATATTTGTAATATTAATGGCTGCATGTCATGAGCTCAGCGATGCTGAACCAGAGACCTGTGAAAAAGACAAAATATAGCCGTTCACATCCTCCATGAAGAGAGGAATGGTGTGATTGATGAAGAAGAGAGAATGAGAGATTGGCCCCCCTCCATCCCATTCAATGTCACAGGCAGTGAAAGGGTCAACTAGGCCTGTCTGAACACTGCGATACACAATGATTGAGGCCATCCAGCCTCTGTGTGTGTGTGTGTGTGTGTGTGTGTGTGTATTAGTTCTATGCAGGCATGTGGTTTGCATAGAAATGGGCCATCACACACATCACACAAAGGCTTCAAGCATGGCAATACATTTTCAGCACGGTTAACCAATTACAAAAGAACAAAAATGTAGTATGACATTCAGTCCTGCGAGAGCAAAGTGAAATAAATCACACACTCTGATTGTACAGCACAGGAATGGATTACAAAAAATACAAACTAAATGATTCACTAAATGAAAATATATGGCCTAGAATATGTGTGTGTAATTTTACAAACAAACAAACGATCTATATATATATAACATTGGTAGTAATAAAAAGTTAAACGATTTTTGGAGGATCATGTGACACTGAAAACTGGAGTAATGTCTACAGAAATTTGGCTTTGCCATCACATGAATAAATTTCATTTTAAAATATATTGAAAAAAAGTAATTTTAAATTATAATATTATTTTTTAATATTTTAAAGTGTGGTAAGAAAAAAAAATACATAAAATACAATCTTAATATCTTGCACAATTTTACTTCTCAAGTAATGTGTCAATATGTCAAAGATGTTTCAACATTTTTACTGGAAAACAACAAAAATAGTGAGCAAAAAAAAAAAAAGATTATTACCCTTAACTGTGTTAAAATTACTAATGAAATCTCTTGTGGCCTATTGCTTTATAGTGTTTTATGTGCAGCCATAAATTATTTATTTGAGCAAAATGTTTTTGCTATTGCTAAAGCAATGGATTTATCATGGGTACTTTGATTGCTGCACTTTAGGCTGTTTGGATTGTGTTTCCACGGGCCTCGGAGGTCTCGAGTGAATCAAAAACCAGAAGTGATTTGTGAAGATGTTTTCTGGTCCTTCTGTTTCACATTGTGCCAAACAAAAACCCCTGCTATGGTTAAAATCCCAGAAACACACAGCCTCTCATGCCTTATTTCTTCAGTTCTGACCCAATTTACATCTCTCTTAGAAAGACCCAACTCATTTGCACTGCTGTGTACACACATATATCTGAGTCTAAAAGACAGAGTGCTAGGTAATATGAGCTTCTAAAGCAGAGCATTAAATATGCACTAGACAGCTCAGAGAATGGAGAGCACTACTCCTGAATAAATAACCAAACAAACAACAGACTATCAGCCAATCTACAAATCAGCGCTGTCAGAGAGACAGTGGAGATAATAATATACACGCACACACCACAGGCGTGTGTATTTATGGGTCCCAACTGTCCTCTCCTCTTTCTTTCACTTTCACACACATACACACACTCTTCACTGAAAGAGCTCTGTTTATCACTCTTACAATCACACAGACCAGACCGGGGACGGTTTCTGTGCTAGTTCCTCATCCTAATATAACTGTCTACATAGTCAACCGCCTTCTTAAGAAGAAGAATAACAAAAATACAACCTCATGAACTCAAGAGACTGATTTGAAATCAATAGCTACTGTTTAGCGCCGAATAAATTCAATTCAACTTGTTTTGTATGACAATTTCTACAATACAAATCATTCCAAAGCAGCTTAACAAAGAATCCTGCCCAACAAGATTCAAAACCATCATGTCAGTCCAGTTTTATTTTCTGTACACTTCTCAAGGAATTCACTGCAATGCATTTTGGGATCGACTAATCTACTAAATCCACACAATACCAAAGTTTGTGGTCAGTAAGACTTTTTTAAAGTCTCTTAAGATCACAGAGACTGCATTTATTTGATAAATATACTGTAAAAACTACAATATTGTGAAAAAAGGTTGAAATGTAAAATTACTGTTGTCTATTTGAATATATTTTAAAATGTAATTTATTCCTGTGATGCACAGCAGAATTTTCACCATCATTACTCAAGTCTTCAGTGTCACATGATCGTTCAAAAAAAATCATACTAAAATACTGATCTGGTGCTAAAAATAGATTTCTTATTATTAACATTTCTTATTTTGTTGAATAGTTATGTGGCGCAATATTTTTGTGGAAACAATGGCATTTTCCTTTTTTTCTTTTTTTTTTTTTGATGAATAAAAGATTAAAAAGAACATTATTTATTTAAAATAAAAAAATATTTTGTACAATTATAAATGTCTTTTACTTTCCCTTTTGATCAGTTTAAGGGGCCCCTGCTGAATTAAAAGTATGTGTTTATTTCAAAGAAAAGAAAACTCCAACATTTGAATGGCAGTGTATGCAAAGAATAGATAAAATTAAGCAAATACTTAAAATTTGGCCAAATTAGGTCTTAAAAGAAATCATAATTCTGCTGTCTACTGTTTGGAAAATGGAAGTGAGCAGGCCTATGATTCCTAAAAATGCTGTCTAGGTAGGCAGCTCACTAGTGTTTGTAGCACACTCCTCCTGCACTCCGCTTTAACCTGGTCAAAGAGCAGCTATGAAAAGTGACAGAGATGATTAGAAGTCATCGGTGGATTTTTCTGTCTCCACACACACACACACACACGCAGATTGTTTTTTCTAGCCAGTGTTTTCAGCAGGTCAGTCAGCATTAAAATGACAGCTGTTTGTAGCGCCTGAAGCCAGCATGAGTGAGCTAAACGAGCAGATATGAGGTGTGGGAAAAAACATCATCTTAAGTGGCAGGACATTTTTTCTTTCAGTTATCTGTCCCTCTGCTCTAACCGTTTGACCTTAAAAGAACCCATAATAAACATCACAGAAATAATCAGTGGACTGATGTATGCTTCTTTTTGAATATGTACATAAGTTTATTAACAACTGTCTGTTAAAGATATTGAATAATTTAGTTTATTTATTTATTTTGCTTACATTTTTGGGAATACTTCACCCACGATGCCAGTATTTACTCACCCTCATGTCATTCCCTATATAACTTTATTTCATTCAGTGAACACATATTAAAGGTGCCAGAGAATGCAAAAAATCACTTTTATAAGGTGTTTGAACACAGTTGTGTGGCCTCAGTGTGTGAAAACAACCAGCCTATAATGGTAAAAATCCACCCACTCATTGTTTTATAATCCCAATAAATAATAAACAGTCTCTCCACACTAGCAGTTCAAGATTTCTCACTACTATGACGTCATACTCTGGGAAACTCCCGCCCATTTGTGACACTCTCTGCCCTATTAGGATATACACAGCCCTGAGTGAGAAGCAGCGGTCCACCATTACTGTTTTCTTGCTGTAGCTGCTGAAGGTACAGTGTCAGCGCCAAAGAGCCATTAAAAGTGTCGCGTGTTGGGATGCACCAAGAAACATATGAGTTCACCACTGGAGTTGTGCAAAGATTGCTTCTGAAAGAGGGATCGATACCAGCACTTTGTGCGCAAACGTCCAGACTCCAGACAAAGTAAGCATCACGTGTCATATTTTGTTTTCCAAAAGAGCTTCTTGGATCTCTGTAAGGCTAATGTTGCTAAAGCTACCATTGTAAAGTACCTATTTTCACTAATGCTACCTTCACTTGCTACCAGAATGATCGTAAATAGGAATGTGGTAGTTAAAAATTGCATTTGGAAGCAATGTAAAGGTCAGTAACACGGTCAGCACCAGTTAAACCGTTACACTGGTATGCCCGTGAGCATGAGCTCTTGAAGCTCCGCACTCATCTGAAAGGGGAGGCAGGAGCACCAGCTCATTTTCATTTAAAAGGGACAAACACAAAAAACAGCGCGTTTTGGCTCATACCCTAAAAGTGGCAATTTCAACAAGCTATAAAAAATTATCAGTGGGGTATTTTGAGATAAAACTTCACATACACACTCTGGGGACAACAATTTAAAATATTGTAAAAATGCATTCTGTGGCACCTTTAAGCAGAACATCCAGGCTTCTCTTTTCCGTGGAATAAGAACTGCAGCTGCCATCAAAAAATGAAATCAAACAATGACCTTGTAAAAGCACCTTTTACTACTTCTGAAAAATTTCGTCATAAAATTATGAGAATTTAGACTTCACGAAAATCCTCCTCTTCACTGTTGATCTCTAGGGAAACATTTCCTGTCCCATGGAAGAGAGTCACATGGGATTATGGCATGAGCAAGAGTAAATGATAATCATTTTGGTGTGAACTTATATATTCCAGATTTTACCATTTTTAAATGCATATTGAAAAATTCCAGAGATTTTACCCCACAATCAGCGCATAAAAAAGCAAAGATTCTGTGTAGACTGACTTGTTTTGTTGTAGTCAGTCAAAACTAAACAAAAAAAGTATTTCACACATGCATTCGTTCACTGCAGTTCATTCCTTAACAACATGAGCGATTATCTGTGATAAAACAAAATGCCAAAATCAAGGGAAAAAAGCCTCTTATCTGGGTCAGAACCAAAGCGTGCAGCAGTGAACTAGCAGTCGATCAATCACTGGCCTGTGTGCTGAGCAGTTTGATTGATTAGGAAACAGATTTTCACCTGTATGTTTCTGGCTCTGGGCCTTGTACGGGGGCTCTGGTGCTGGTGTAGGCTTTCCAAACCATTACCTGGACCAGAGCAATGACTGACTCACGCTTACTGCTGACCCGATGGGCCTCAGAAGCAGAAGAACCCAGAAGAACATGTGGTTTGCTCCAGAAAACTGAAGTAAATATCAGTACATTAAACAGAAAGGGTCCGTCAGAGCTATAAAGCATGCTAACTTCCTCGATGAAAACGGACAGGTAGATAGAGATGATGATATAACAGAAAGACATAACCAGTCCAGTCAGATAGAAATGAAGATCACACATATCATGAAGCTGCACAATTTTAGAACAAACCTCCAGTCTTCATTACAAATGATGCTGCCTTATCAAACACTAATAAACTGTGTGTTTGTGGAAGTGGGCGTTCAGAATCTCATGAACCGATGATTTCACAGCAGCTGAAAGCTCAAAGGTTCCACTTTAAAGTGTTTGTTAAAAGGCATCCAGTGTTCTTCCAGAACCCACGGTCAGAGTTGATCCTCCCTCAACATGAAGCCAAAAAGCTCTCTTTCATCATAGCAAAGCTAGCGAAGTGCTCTTCTTCTGTTTTTAAAGCTCTGTGTACATGGTGTAAACACGAAGATCACAGAGATGGAGCCGTGACACTTCTGAGCACCAGCGCCGAGAGGAGGGTTTGTTTGGGCTCTTCAAATGTGTAATTAGCCAGCATTAAAACACACTCACTTTTCAAACCGTACATCCTCGATGGTTTTGAGAGAGTGGAGGGAAAACGAGAGACAGAGACAAACAGAGGGAACAGAGAGACAGAGAGAGAAAGGGAGAAAGAGAACGACGGATAAACAGAGGTCACATAGCCACTGCAAAGTTTTGAAAGTGACATCAGCATATATCTAAAGGAGTAAGTCTGCAGAGTTACTGTTCTGTGAAAAAATAAAATAAAATCTACAGACATTGTTATGTGGGAATGTCTCATTTATTTGTGCTTGCCGAGTAGTTCAGTAAGTAGATTCAGTGTTGTTATTGTTAAATATAACTAAAACTAGAACCATTCAAATTTAAATAAATAAATAAAGTGTTTGCCTTGGTAACTAACTAAAAATACTGAAGAAAAAATGACAAATTAAAACTGAAATAAAAATTAATTTTATAAATAATAAATACATTTGAAATTTATTAATTACTTTAATTGTGTAATTGTTTATTATTATAATATAATTATTTTTACACTTATTATGTTTTTGGTTGTTTTGTTTTTGATTTTTCTGTCAAAAAAAAAAAAAAAAAACTACACCTACATATCAGGTGGGTGAGTAGTTATACAGTTGGACATACTACTCTGATTTATGTTTATATATTGAATTTGGTTATTGAATGTGGTCGTCACTCCCCATCATAATAACTGAATTTGTGTGTACAGAGCAGCTTAAGCATTTAGAAGAAATGGAGGGAGAAAGAAACACAGGAGTCTATATTACTACTGTCTGCCACACAGTTCTCCTCAGTCCTGGCCAAAAGCTGCTTCACATTATCAGACACTCTTTTTTTTTTGGGCCAGGCAGCAAGCAAGCAAGCAGAAAGAAAGAAAGAAAGAAAGAAAGAAAGAAAGAAAGAAAGAAAGAAAGAAAGA
Source organism: Cyprinus carpio (assembly GCF_018340385.1). Classification (NCBI taxonomy): domain Eukaryota; kingdom Metazoa; phylum Chordata; class Actinopteri; order Cypriniformes; family Cyprinidae; genus Cyprinus; species Cyprinus carpio. Next base: position 22,851,003 of record NC_056573.1, on the reverse strand, counting down.
AAGAAAGAAAGAAAGAAAGAAAGAAATCTAACTTTATTTGCGTCATTCGGCAAGGTCAAAATAATATTACTGCAATTAAAGGCAATTGTACATGCGGGATTAGATTTCTCTAAAGACACGAGTTATTTTGGAAAACAAAATAGTGGGTGATTTGTTCTGTGATAAACACACAATTAACAATCACAAAGTATGTCAGTGAAATATCAATTTATCATTGCTTTCAGAGATGTGACTTCTTCAAATTCAGAAGATTAGAACCAAAAAGCCTTGCTGTCCAGATATCCTGTTTGCTTTGGAAATTTGGCAGCCGGCATCATAAAACCATCATGTACATAAATCTGCATAATCAACACAAGGCCCCCATCTGCTAGCACTTGTTTTGGGTCATTTCGAGGGATATTTGAGAGGGGTAGAGGGTTCTTCTTTCTCCGGGAAAAGCATGGCGGATGATCTCAGTGGAACAGAGGTTAGTATGCACAATCTGAAAGATGTAAACAAACTTCAGCTACAGTAGATGAGTGGGATCTTCCAGATATCCAAAACCTGAGCTGTTTGTTGGACGTACAGTAATATATCAGTGTGTGAGTGTGTGTAGGGGTGTTTCTATACCCGATGACTAGCATGCGTGTGTTGTTTATGGGTGTTTTAATAGAGCTCTGCTGTGTTTGGCTATGCTTGATTGTGTGTTGTATATAGAGCGGTAGATGTGTGTTTATGTAATGTTGAGACTGTTTTTCAATGGCCTTTTGTCTGTGTATATATAAAGCTCCAAGTGCCTGCATGCATGTTTAGTGTGTTTATCTGTCGGTGTCGATCTGTTTAAAGTGCCCCAATTATGCCATTTCCAATATTGCCTTTCATGCAGTGTGTAATGTAGCTATATGTGAATGTAAACGATCTGCAAAGTTGTAAAGCTGAAAGTGTACGATAAATAAAGTTATTGCCTCCCAAAATAAAGAATCGACTATGTACAGCTGAAATGAGTCGATAGTAATTGTAAAGTCGTTACATTGGCCGGCCACAAACAACTTGACCCCGCCCACAAACACGAAATTCTACTGATGACTGCTTCTCCAATCTCGGGGAGTTCAACGCGGGATTCACTAAATGCTTGCTGTTGAAAGATAGATCAGTATACTGTTTATTTGGACCAGCTGGCTCCACTGAATCACAACCTGTAAGTATGATAAATAATAGATGTTCATATTTTCTATAACACATTCAAAATACAGAACTATTGAAATAGGCATATTGTTTCCGACACGCACTGTACGCCATAGACCAATCACAACAGACTAGGCCATCTGACCAATCAGAGCAGAGCAGTCTCACAGAAAGGAGGGGTTTAGAGAGAAAATTCTAGCAAACCAGCAAATTATTCACATGGCTTTTCTGATGTGCATCTACTAACTTATTTTTACATTAAATGTGTTTCTATCATAGTTTCTGCATGTCTTCTAAGCAAACAAATTTATTTTCACTAAGCAAGAACATAGATTATTTTAAGTACATTTTGCAAACTGTATTCATGGTGTTTACCTAAAGATTTTTTTTTTTTTTTTTTCATCCAAAAGCCTAAAAACTAAATTTGCATAAAAATACATGGACAGAAAAGCAGCTTATATCTACTGTCTACAAGTTTTCATATTTGTCTACTCCAATATTAGTTTGAATATAGCTTTAGTGTGAAATAGTCTATATCTGTGAGTATTTGTGTATATATCTGTATGTGTGTATACAGAGTGAGAGTTTGTATAAAGCTATGTGTGTGTGAGTGTGTGTGTGTGTGTATGTTTGTATAGAGCTGTCCGCTTTCTCCAGGTGTGTTGGTCCAGACAGCTCTTGCGGTGAGTGTATCTCTATTCAATTTCACAGCCTGTGAGGGGTCATCCGGCCTCTCACCCCTCTGTCAGAGCGCTCAAGACACACACCCGCAGAATGTAGAGCCAAATCCGCACCCCAGAATAGTCTCAGCTCGACCCAGCCCTGCCTAAACCATTTTAACTGCAGAATCCAAGCTGATCTGAGCGCTGTGGCTAATGGGGGAGGGTTTTTTTATTAATATGCTGATTTTAAAGCCATTATCTCTCACTCTGAGGATGAGATCTAATCCAACTCTCACACAGATATGCGGACAAACTTATAGACACACAGTGATTATTCAGACTCCCTCTGAGCAGGGTCAAAATAACAAACCCAGCTGTGCATTACACAGACAGAGTGAATGAGGGAAAGTGGGTGACAGAGAGAAAAAGAGGTAGAATGAGATCAAATTTCTTGGAGACACACTGACTGTGTTCTAAATAGTAATCTAGCATACTACTCATTCTATTTTTGCAGTAACATATATATATATATATATATATCTATTATGCAGTAACATATAATATATATATATATATATATATTATATATATATATATATATATATATATATATATATATATATATATAGGGTTTATATATTGGCTATCGGTCACCCTGCTTTCGGAGATATCGTCAGTCAAAAAAAAAAAAAAAAAAAAAATTGGTCGACCACTAATATAATATAGATAATACAAACTCTTCATATATATATATATAAATATATATATATAATATGTATATTATGTTTATATATATATATATATATATATATATTTTTTATTTATATAATATGTATATGTTTATATATATACACACACATATATATATATATATATATAATATATATATATATATATATATATATATATATATATATATATATATATATATATATATATATATATATATATATATATATATATATATATGAAGAGTTTGGTTCCAAAATGCGATTAACACCAATTATTTTATTTTAAGTTGAGTTTCCGCCAAAATCAGTATTGTATCTGGTCGTTATTGAAAAGTACATTTTTAATTTTATGCAAAATGCGATACTTGCAGAGTTATTAGGTCATGTTTTCTCCCTTTTTTTCCAAACCACGACAAACGCCAGTCTCCCTTCTCTGCAGAATGCGATATATCCGCGCAACCAATCACAGCGCACCATTCCACGCACTCTAGACAGTAATGTTGGCGCTTTGAATACACCCGGTATCCTAGTTTTCCTCATCTACTTTGTACAGGGCTGCACGATAAATCGCATGTAACTGTCATGCATATTTGTCAGAAAAGACGATTCTGTGATTAATAGTATCGGTAAATTCCCATCACGTGCTTTCAGATGGAGTGGTCTAATGTGATATTGTTGTTCATGTTCTTGTTCATGATTAAATTATCTTTTATTGTTGTAATTAATTTATAGCAAACAAGATGGCCTGTTGAATTCATTTTGGGAGCGATGACTGATGAATGTATTTTAAGTCCAGTGCCTGTATGTAAGATTAGTATTGACCAAGTTCAGAGGCTGTCATATGTGGATCAACTTACTATGTTGTGTATTTTCAACAGTTTCAATAAGAAAAATAACTTTCATATTGATTAAATGGATTTATTGCATTTTGAAAAAAAAAAAAAAAAAATGGATTTATTGCATTTTGGGGGAGGGGGGATATAAAAATGTTATAATAAATATTTGAAAATCAAAATCTGGATTTGAATTTTTTTTTTTTTATGTTATTATAACCTAAAGATGCTATGTGAAAGTTTGAAACAGAAAATAGTTGTTTTCATCTTGCCACTTTAAAAATGGATTTATAGGGGTTTGGAACCAAACTCTTCATATATATATTCTCAGCAAAGTTAAGTGAGGTTTATGCTAAAAACAAGGAAAAAAATAAATAATAAGAAAGAAAATAAATAAATAAATATATATATATATATATATATATATATATATATATATATATATATATTTCCCTTTTCCTTCCTTCCCTTTCCATCAAGAAAATAAGTGTTTTCAGTACAAAAAAAAATGATCATTTTAATCTTAATTTAAATATTATGTTAATATTATTATTATTAACATTTTTATTGATTGATTTTTAATAAACAAACAAAATTTAAAAAAAGCAAAACAATTTTTACTTCTAATAATCATCTGGACACTGCTCACTAAATTAAATATGAGGTCCTAAATGAGGTCTTTTGACAAGCATAATTCACGTCACAACTAGCATACTATTGTTCACTTTATATTAAGAAAACAGTAGGCAGCATACAGTGTATATTGTGCAATATGCAACAATCCCTTCCAAAACACAAAGCTGCTCAGATTTCCTTTGAGACACATTTATAATAGCTCAGACACCTTCATTAACCCAAAAGACCAATTACTCTAATCAACCTCTAATCACTCTCTCCAGGTCCAAATCGACCAATGAAAGCAGAGGGGGGTGGGGAGGTTTGGAACCAGACAGCCATCAACAAAAAGAGACTAATGAACATTAAAGAAATACTTATTACCCCAGGTTGCCAGCACTGGAAAAATCAGCCCTGGGGAATTTATGGAAACTTTATAAGAATGCAATGTGTGTGTGTGTGCATGTTCAGACTGCAATATATTACCCCATCAAAAGCCTTTATGGGAACTCACAGATCAAAGCGGCAGTAATTAGTGGTGACTTGCTGTGTGCAAAATCGTTAATCCGCTAACACACTGGCTTTTAAAAACCGCGGCCATATCTAGCTGACAGACTTAACACCAGACGCTAACACCCGGCAAAACCTCAACCATCTTTAATCTTCAAAGTTTATGAAAACTTTATCACCTCTTCCAGATCACAGAGCATTCCAGAAGACATCTGACACCGTGTCCTCAACCAGCGCAACACGACACATTTTCAGCACCACATTTTCATCATTTTTCTGTCACTTCTAGCAAATGTTGGTATGTTTTTGTCCATTTACAGGTATATTGTTACTTTTAACTTCATCTGATCCTTTAATAAGTTCAGTTAAATAGTTCATATTAGCTGAAATGAAAGTTAAGTTAAATTGAATGTTTCCATGCATGTGTGTCTCAAGACCCTTTTTTTTAATAATATTTCTTAATAAGATGTATTATATATAATATATATATATATATATATATATATATATATATATATATATATATATATATAATTTGAAGGGAAATACTTTACCAATCCAAGCATGATTAATGTTTAATATGAAAAAAATATATATAAGTGGTGATACACACACACACACACACACACACACAAACAGAGCCATAATTGTTATAAAAAAAAAAATAAAAAAAAATATTTATAATAATACAATAAAAAATAACATTGGGGTCAAAATGAAGACAAAACCTATTTGCTGCTCACGTTGCACTTGGTTTGGACACTGTTAAATTAATTTCAAGTTTGCAAAGGCCAGCTTTTGAGGGATTTGCATTCCAAAACAGGTCTTAAACGGGACTACATGCATCATGACCATCTCTGGTTGATAAGAAGACCTTGCCTGAGGATGCCAATGAACTCAACAAGGCCGCCATCCGTGCATGTGTGTATTTATGTGTAGAGGCACCTGCGGTCCTCAAAGTTGGTCCACGACAAGTGTTGTATCTGTTCACTGATCGAGACAGATGCCTGTCAATCAATCTTATCTCTCAACACGTTTGGTCCTGAGGGATCCAATATGGCACTGGCCTTGAGTGAATGCCAAATCGAACAATCGCAGACCCTGAGACAACAATATGACCATTTGTGTGTCAGTTTCCACATGAAAAGAGAGCGACTAAATACAGACAACAAAAAAAAAAAAGGGAGAAACTGTGTTTATGGGTCTGATTTGCCTACCAGAATAGTACAACTTGAAAATATATATTAAAATAATATTATATTTATAATAATGGTGGTTGACCAATATGCCATTTTTATCAACAAATTCAGAAATGGTCCCATTTGACTTTAGCTACATCCTTCCCTCGCCTAACCCAACACCAACAATCTCCAACACCACATTCTGCTCACTCTCAGTCTCAAACACATGTTCGCCATAATAATCCAGAATAAGTCAGCTCAAACTTAAAACCTGCTGCATGGAAACCTTCTCAAATAATCACAAATCTGTGCATCTCACAGTTCAATTCACAGGAAGTTCATTCATCAAAGCTCTTACAGAACCTTCTTGAGCAAGAGCTCAGGAAAAAAAGACCAGTTTAGTCACAGGGTCACCAGCAAATGTTGGGTTTTGGAAGCTTTGTCTCACACTTGTCTACTAGCTTAACACTTTGCTGGTAAATATCATGACTATGCCATACTGGTCCATGAGGTAAACCAGCTCCAAACCAGAATGAACCTCAAATAAAATGGAAATTCATACAATTTCAACAAAGAGGCAGTGAGAAAAGCTAAGCAGGACACCAGAGAGTATCCTACGTTCTCCGCCAACTGAAAAAGATCCATTTAAATCATCTAAAATAAATGAGTAATCATAGATAAGTGAACCAAAGATTAACACTATTGAAACTCAGCATCTTACCTCGACAGACATTCCCATTATCCGGCTCGAATCCCGCCTTGCAGGTGCAGCTCCCAATTGGAACCATCCAGTCCCCATCGCCATTACAGTACAACTTAATCGGCACGTCCACTTCCTCAGAATTCGGGATGCACATCCCCCGAGCAATCACCAGTGAGGTGCTCTCTGCCCCGGTCATGGTCTCTGGAAATATCGCAAAGTTCTGCACCACGCTCGGGCATTTCTTATAAAACACACGGACAGACAGCAGAGACATGCATGCGCCATAGTCCTGAAATGCCAAATAAAAGCCGTTTTTCGACAACGGGCCGAAGCTCCGCACCTCCGTGTTCACTTTCATCAATCTACCACCAAAATCCACTTGCGAGAAGCTCTCATCTGCCGCAATAGTGTCCACCTTCAAATATGGAGCCTCCATCCAGAACGCCGTACCCTTGGTGGCGATGACAGAGTCTGTCTCGTAGTAGTACAGGTTAAAGGTCTCCTTACAGGATCCAGGCACCCGTGGGATACTGCTGCAGTCTCGGACGGTGAAACGCATCTCCACGTAGATGCGCTGAGCACCACGTCGTGCAATGAAGGTGGTGAGCAGCCAGTTGTTCTGGCTGGATTCAAAGACGTTGCACACCTGGTACGTTCGGATGGTGTTGAGGTTTTCATCATAGCCGCTTACTTCCTCCCACTGGAAAAGAAAAAAACAACAGGAGGTTTAGCACAACAGAAGGAACTATGGCAGATGACCATACATTATTAAAATGACATAAGAACGTTACGGAAACTAAAAAGAATTAAAAACAAAAGTTATTTGTGCAAAATGTTTACAATGTAGAACTGGAGTCTCTTATTACGAAAAAGAATAAGACTTTTTTTTTTTTTTTTAATGACTCAGGAAATTAATATTTTGAGTAAATAATTTAATTACTTATTCACACCACACAAAAAGACACTCGTCTCCACTTACTGCACTCTTAGAAGTAAAATAACAATAAGCATAACACATCAAGGTGTTGTGTGATCATTTAAGACACTTTTATTAGCATTTACAATGACAAGCAAATATAACACAGCAATTAACAGTTACAGGGATTAACATAAATCCATTTTTCTTTATTTATTCATACTTTTTAATATTTTTACCTCTCTAGAATAGCACTTTCCATTTAAGAAATACTGTTTTTCAACCCCCTCCACCTTATCACCCAGCCAACATGTCAGTCACAAATATATGTTGATTGCTAGAATCCACAAAAACAAAACATTTGAATGTGAAGTTGCAAATATAAATTTTTTGAGTGTTGTTTTTCTAAAACAAACAAAAAAAACAATTGAATGTTAACTTTGGAAAAAAAAAATTACAAATAAATAAATAATGGTGTATTATTGGAATTTTTAATGTTAATCTCACCACCAGGTCTTTACCCTTTACCTTAAATAAATCAAGTATTTACTCCACATTCTCCTACAAACCAAGTAGTCTGACTTTTTGTATACTGCAACTTTTGCCAATTCTGTAACCCATAAGAGATGGAGAACCACGTTTCTGAAAAGGGAGCTAAACGACAGACACTTCTGGTCAGTGACACATCCATTTTGATGCTAATTTTATTTTAAATGTGTTTTCTTTGAGTAGTATTGTGGTGATAAAATTGGGATACAAGTAGGAGAATTTTTTATTAGACCTATGGAGAATACAGGACAACAGGAAAAATAAAGGAATATCTCACATTTAAATCAAATCTTAAAACTTTACTTGAATTTAGAGAGGAGTGTGGTGTTTTCATCTGAATGTAGATGACCAAACAAGTAATGCTGCACACCATAATCCAGACCTGCAGTGACAGTGCAAAATATTTATTTATCAGTCAATCATAAGAACCTGCATGATAAAATTTGTAAAATAGAAGAAAAAAAAGATATCAGTATCTTCAGATTAGCTGATTGACAAGTTTTCCAAAGTTGGTATTGTGAGGGAAAATAAATAATGTACCTTTTGTGTTGTATCAAGTTGGTCATGTTTCCTCTGAGTTCCACTTTTTATCACGCTGATACGTTGGTTGTAAAACTTTTGTGCTCTCTGATAGAGGAACATATGCAACAACCAAATACATTGTGTTTAGAATAATATTCAATTACTTCAGCAAAACAAATAATTTACTATACTATAACTGCAAACACCAAATACTCACAGTTATCCACAGAAAAAAATGGAAACATCTCCATCAGCTTCTCTCATTGTTCTTCTTGGTTTAAATCCGTGTTTATAACGGCTGTCTGACAGTAATTTGACTGAAACTTTGTTTCATCTTTTCCTATACAAACTTAGGTCCAATACAATCTACAGGGCAAAAAAATAAATAAATAAAAAATATTAGGATATAACATGAACTCTCACCAGAATTATTGATCAATTCACAACAGTTTTTATCAAGATACTTTAGGGTTTCATGTTAAAAATGACAAACCTCCCGGCGGAGAATTGCGTAGGCCTGGACAACGCGTTAAACCACATTTCTTCTTTTAGCTTCTTGAAATAAACATGTAATGTTAGGCTAACTAAAAAATGACCAGGGTTAAGGTAAAAGTAATTGAAATAAGGTGAAATTTTCTCACTTACCATTGTACTCGTCATTCTCCCGAGCGCTGATCGGATTCAGTGCACCATGAACCGTTGAAGTTTAAACAGCGGTGCTCACGCGCTTATTAGTGACCACTCGCGACAGGCTCGTAACTGAAATGCGGCACTGTGCAGATGGGACAAAACTGATCAGCGCACAGTTACACGTTCAAGTTGTTTGCCGTTTGTCAAAGATGTTTGTATGCATCTGTTTGTAGGGATGAGTTATAAAAGCCTTTTAGACTCTAAATGAAACACTGAAACTTCAAACTCCATACGATATGAGCATGGTGCTCGTCAATAAAAGAGCTGTATGGCATCTTACATGACATGATAACTACCTTGCAATCATGTAAGTGTGCTGATTAAAGGCCTACCTATTATTAATGGATAAAACTGTCCAGATTGCTATACACTAGTACACATGTATTTCTACCTGATCAGTTTGTTGGTATAAATTAATAGGTTGATTCAGTGATAGTAGACTTAGTAGACTTAAGTAAACCAGTTAATTTAGATGTTAGGCCTTTTTTCACGTTGCAATTATTTTCTATTAAACTTGACAGTGCAGACGTTTTTGTTTTTTTTTTTTTTTTTTTTTTCAGAACAAAGGTGTCAAAGTAAAATTTAAATAAAAACACAAATATAATGTAGTATAATATTTTTAAATAGCCTAATGTGTAAAAAGTACATAAAGCATGGTTTAGCCCAAAGAACCCTTTTGTGCCAAATAGGGTTCTTTCTCCTTTTATAGAACCTTTTTGGCATAAAGGGTTCTTTGGAGTTGAGTAAAGAACCCCAAAGAACCTTTTTTTCTAAGAGTGTGGTGTAATGATGTAACGTAAAGGAAGGGTCACTGAACAAATCAGTGAACGAATCTGATTGATTCTTTTAGGTGAACTGAATCACATTATTCTTGTCAGTTGGTAAATACACTGTACACAGTAATGTTCATTTTACACACCCAGAGAATTTTCTGTTTTCAGGTCAATGGTGTGAAAGACCCTTTTTTCAACTATAAATTGCAAGAGGTGCTTGTTGAAGTGGAATAAAGATGAGAACTATCACTGTTGGTCCGTTTGATGCTATCGATGTGGAACCATGCCTGAACTCAGACAGGTTTCTGCCTTTCATAAAATATTGATACAAATTGAGTTTCCAGAAACCTCTCCAACCCCATATTCCCCACCAAAAAAAAAAAAAAACATCTAAAAGCTTTTAAACACTACATCCCTTTGAAACTTTTTTTCCGCCTATGAGATGATGAAACTTTTATGGCCTCTCTTTCCGAGTTTCAGATCACAAAATCTGTCTCCCTAATCATCTGAGGTGGGCGAGGAAGCCTCTGCCATCTGCTTCGGTCCAGCCCAAGTGCGGCCAGCCACTTACATTACAATATTACCATATTATAAAATGTGATGCGTAACAAATTTGAGATTATGCACTATCGAATTACAATTAGAAGTAAGTGGAGCAGTATATGGCTGCCCTCCCGCAGCCCTGGTAAAACAGCACCACTGGCAGATTGTGAAACAAGGCACAGGCAGAAAGAAAGAAAGAGAAAGATAGAGTGCAGCTATGTTCAGACTGCTGCTGAAGACAATTTTGCTGATGGTTGTGGACAGTACAGTCTAAAAAATTAAAAGTTACAAAAAGGGCCTGACAGCTTGATTCATTAGAACAAAAATCCCCCAAATAAGATGATGCCCTCATAAGAGCCTCACTTCCTAAAATATAAACACATCAGCATATTTTTCACATTTTAAGACCCATATTTACACTGTGTGAGAAAAAGTATGACATTTCTTTTTTAATTACTCAGTACTTAAGCCAAATTATTGAAATATTGTCTGGAAAATACTGGTTTTGTTTGATTTACACAAATTTCATTGCAGCGTAGTTTTGCAGTAAAACTTGACATCCTTATACATATATATATTAATAATTTATTTTTTTGTAAAAATCTTAAAATAAAAGGGTTCTAGGAGATCTTGCAAAACAATGTAACGCAAAATTTAATATAAAAAAATACAAATTACAAAAACATTTTAAAAATACATATATTATTTAAATTCCTTTTTTATGATTTTTAATGTATTATAACATTTTTGTTACACCAATTTGAAAACCTCTACCATAAGTGATCTTTATTAAAAATGTTAATTTGCCCTACAATGAAAAATCTGCCATCATTCTCTCGACCTCATCTCATTTGTTCATCTTCACACAGAATATTTGAATCATAAATGTGAACAAGTTTTGACAGCGGTGGCAGAGTGCAAGACTTCCATTGATTAATAACTTATAATAACTTTAGTCTTTTCCTCAAAAATCATCATGCGGCTTCAGAAGACTTGAAGTAAGTAATTCTGAATATTTTCATGATTATATTGGCACTTTTTGGAGCTTGAGTGCCCCAGGTGACTGTTGGTTGTCACTGCACGGAAAAGATCAGCATCAACATTTCAACCCAACATCTCCTTTTGGGTTCTATAGGAGAAAGAAAGTCATACAGATCTGAAACTATATATTTAAACTATACAGAGTAAATGATTCAAAATGTTCATTTCAACCATAGTTGTCCAAACAGATGCAATCCATGCAGCTAAAAGCCTGATGCTTTACTACTGATCTGATCTAAGTCCTTCAGTCCCAGCGGTGGACAGCTGTGAGGTAAAAGTAGGGTCATGTTGCCTGTACGTGATCGCTTGCTGCTTGAACCGTTCAGTTCACTGTTAAAGCTGGATAACAGGCACACCACCGCAAGGCCCTGTGGGTTATCTGTGCCTTTTAACAGAGCAGGCTGACCGAATGAACCATCCAACAATATCCCAGAATTCCCTTGAGGTGGCACAGCCGTGGGAGAGGGAAACAAATATAAGGTTTGTGAGTGGACTCTTGAGGGCTGTAAAGTTGGGGTATCTGTACAGGAAGAGTGTGTGTGTGTTGTGTGTGTGTACCTGTGTGGGAGCTGTTTGTTTTGTCTAAGTGTGTGTGGCCTCTGGAGGGTTACTCACTCACGGACCCTCACCAAATAACAGTCTGATCCAAGCAAACCTTGAAATTGTAAGATTGGCGATCAAGATGTATGTATACCTTTGCTGTTTGTGTGTGTTATGAAAGCAGAAACAGAGAAAAGGGGAATTCGAGTAAATCTAATCTGAACAGTGATGGATCAGCATCCGTGTGGCAGCTTGAAAGCCAGGAGGGGAAAAAAATAGATGCGTGAAGTGTTGGCAAAAACAGTACAATCTCTACTTCCAGAACAATAAATAAATAAAGAAATGTATGTGAGGCAAAGCAAAACACATTTGAAATAAATCACCCAAAAATGAAAAATCTGTCACCAATTACTCACACTCAAGCTGTTCCAAACCTGTATGAATTTCGTTTTTCTGTTGAACACAAAAGAAGATATTCTGATGAATATTTTTTTTTTTTCAATGGCTGCCAGCCACTGTTTGGTTACCGACATTCTTCAAAATATCTTCTTTTTTGTTAATGGATTAGTTTACTTCCAGAATAAAAATTTCCTGATAATTTACTCACTCCCATGTCATCCAAGATGATCATGTCATTCTGTCTTCAGTCGCACAGATATTAAGGTTTTTGAGGAAAACATTCAAGGATTTTTCTCCATATGATGGACTTCAGTGGTGGCCAGCGGGCTGAAGTTCCAAACTGCAGTTTCTTTGCAGCTTCAAAGGACTCTACATGATCCCAGCCGAGAAATAAAGGGTCTTATCTAGCGAAACCATATGTAATTTTCTAAAAAATGTAATAAAAATGTATATACTTTTTAACCACAAAAGTATGTCTTGCACTAGCTCTAAAATGCACGTCTGCAAATTCAAGCATGACATAATCACACTGAAAAGCTCAAGCGCAGTTAGCTCTCCGCCTGTGTGCTGCGGTTCAAAAAGGTAGGGTAGGGTAAAAAACTCCATCTCATTTTCTTCTCCAACTTCAAAATCGACCGGCATCGTCGGTTCACCTTTTTTTGTAAAGGGCATTTAACTTTCTTTGCATGTTCACTTTGCATGTAAACACTGAGCCGGTATTTCCGCCTACGTCATGCGTGACCTTTCCAATGTGACTACGTAATGTGTGAAGTCGAGCTAGTGCAAGACGAGCATTTGTGGTTAAAAAGTATATGACCGATGGTTTCGCTAGATAAGACCCTTATTCCTCGGCTGGGATCATGTAGAGCCCTTTGAAGCTGCAAAGAAACCGCAGTTTGAACATTCAAACCATTGGCAACCACTGAAGTCTATGCAATTAAAATTAATATGGACTGGAATGCCATAAAAACATCATAAAAGTGTCCCATTCCTCTCATTTGTCTTCTGAACTCATACAACAGATTTTTGTAAACATTTTGTGACTAAAATGAAAGTCTGCTGACAGTCATCAAGTTGAGAACCATATCAGCCCCATACATCAACAGATCATTCACGGAAAAGATTTAGTTCAAAAGAATGATTCATTCAAGAATGATATTGGACGTCACTACTTCTCTCACAAACTCAGCAAGGGGAAGAGCTAGAAGAGCTTAAATTTCAGTCTGTTCCTCACACAAAGCTATTGAGAAGACTAGGGATATAGTGCATACTTTCATGATGCTTTTTATCGTTTTTTAGCTTTAGATTTTCCAGTTTCTATTTTTTTTTTTTTTTTTAATTGAAAGGGAAAGAGGTTACATTTTTATTATTCTTTTTTTTTTCGGGGGTAGAGAAAAAGTGAGTCATAAGGGTTTGGAAAAACATCAGAGTGAGTAAATAATGACAGAAATCTAATTTTGGGTGAACTATTCTTTTAAAGTTACATTGAAAAGTATTCGGCAGACTTGTGTTTAATTCAATAAAGCAGGGAACACAAAGAACAAATAATAATAAAACAATGATAAAAAGCCATCTGTAACGGAGTTGTTCATTCTAGCAAATCCACTTCACTAGAATTAATTCCACACTTCTAAAATAATGCCTCTCACACGATTTGTATTTGTTAAATGCAGGATTAATGCGAACAGACACCCGCGGGATGAATGTAACTTTCTACGCAACATCACAATTCAATAAATAATTTAGACAAAACAAGATAAAAAGCAGAAATGCTGTCCACAACAGTGGTAAATCAAAATATAGCACTCCAGAACAGTGCAATTTCCATTTCATGACACATCTGTCATGGTTTTTTACAGCAATTTCATATCTCTACGTTTAATTACACATACTGTCATTTTTTCCTCTTTTGATTGCATCAGGTTGAATTGTTCTTTCCGGTAATTTAAAGAGACAGTGGCTGTCAGACACCAGGGAAAGATTTCTGCCCTCCCTTTTATGCTTTTCAACATGACAACATGAAATAGAAATTGACCATTTCTGTTTCCTTAATAATCGTTTTTATTCTTGCCATGCAGTGCCAATCCTTGACTTTTGGGGTTCCTAGGAAAAACTGTGTCAGCTGGGGGGATGGTGGGGGGGGGGGGGGGTTGGCAGTGGAGTGGGGTATGAGTTGTTATATACGAATGAATGAAAAGCATTTGTCAGTGTTTCACTCCATCTCGAATCGCGCTCTCGTAAAGTGCTTGAGAAACTGTGTCTCTTATGTAGTTCGGTACGCTTTCAACACGTTTTTTAGTCTCGAGCAAGACTGTACGACATTCACATTTCATGACTTGACTGATTTTTACAAAGAAAGGGTGACAGCGCACCGCATTAAAAAAATTATCATTCATAATTATCATTCATAAATATAATTCAGAATTGCCAAAATGGCGCTATGCTGATTACGCTGAGAGGAATTGTTGAATAAAGTCGTTATTTTTGTTTTCTTTGTGTACAAAAAGTATTCTCGTCGCTTCATAACTTTGCAGTTGAATCACTGATGGCAGATGGACTATTCTGACGATGCTTTTCATACTTTCCTGGACCTTGACACTTTTATTTATTTGGCAGTCTATTGGACAGTCTCTCAAGCCTACCGGTTTTCATCCAAAATATCTTAAATTGTGTTCCGAAGACGAACGAAGCTTTTACGGGTTTGGAACGACATGGGGGATAAGTGATTAATGACAAATTTTTCATTTTGCGGTTGATTAACCGTTTAATTATATATAATTTTTTCTTGATTATGCAATATTATGAAAACTTTTTTCTCTGCCTTCCAGCTCTGCCATCTCCCTATCCCACTGTTTAAATGTAAGATATAAAGACATTCATTTATACATTATATTATAAATATAAATGAATGTTGTCTTTAACCCTTAGGGTTCGACAAATGCAGATATGTGTTTTGTGGCATAATCTCCTGATAAGGCAGAAAAGAACTTAAATTACACTTTCAGTTTTGATCGTACAGATAAGAGCAATACATCAATTGAATCTGTAAATGGTCTACTTTTATTTTTTATACACATATAATACCAACAAAGCTTTGTGCATTTAGAAAATAAAGAAAACAAAAGGGCTGCGCTGTTTGCAGCCTTGGTCTGCGGTGATCTTCATTTAGAAACACGTCATTAAAATGAACTCTAACTCAGCATATGCTCAACACAGAGACATGAGAGAGATATCTATAGAAAGCTTGACATGCTTACTTTTAAATTAAGCAATTGAAAACAAATTTTCTGTGATAAAGTAATCCATATGAAACCAACACGATGTCCAGTCTTTTACGTCTCCCTTCATTATATTTAATGCCACCACGCGCCGAGCGCGCTATTGATATTATAATGGTCCACGTGAAGCGTGCGGTGTGTAAACGCCCCCATAACAGCAAACAAAGCAGCGAGTTTTTTACATTTTACTTTTCACTTCGCGCTGAGAGGAATAAGACTAAATTCACTGCAGAAAAGGCTTGCTGTGACAAATAAGCAAGAAGTCACCTCAATAAGCTTTGGATTAGCTTTATTGATGCAGTCTTATTTTTATTATTGTATTAGTTTTCACATAACCTGTACACATTTTACTAGTTAGACTTTTTTTCAAACTATGATTCCTGACTAAATGTATAATCAAGTGAAACATTATAAAGTTTCATTCATAGCATCTAAATGTCTCACCCTGTCAGGATTTTTTTTATGTTCTATAACATAAACAGCAATATGATATTTTAAAAAATATGAGTTATAATGTTACTAGCCTAATGTCAGTAAGAATGGCATCATTACTTCAGTTTTACTCCAAGTGTAACAATATTCACTATACCATTTAAAAGCTTGGAGTCAGTATATATAGAAAATAAAACTTTTATTTAAAAACTTTTATTTAGCACACAAGTGATGATAAAGACATTTATCATGTTATAAACAATGCTCTTCTTTTGAACTTTCTATTCATCAAAAAACCTGATGAAAAACCTTTCCGCTCTTTTCAACATAATAATAATAATATTAAATAAACTTAAAAATATATATACAAAATGTATTTTGTCCTCACATTCTTTTTTGTAACTCTTCCCTCTCAGTCACACACCTGACTGAAAGGCTCATTATGCAGCTCATTATGCGGGCCTGTGTCTTCTCAGGTGTGAATCACAGCATTATGTATGATAGTTGATGCCTTCTCGCATATACCTTTCCTACACAAAAAGTGTCTTAAAAAATTTAAATCAATATATTATTTTCTGTAAGCGAGTAATCAAGATGATTTTGAAGCAAAAACTCTAGGCTTCAAAATCTGTTCTCAAAAGTCTTGTGAACAAATGTTCTCTAGGTGTTTTATTGCCTTATTTCAGTGACTTCAAAATTTTAGTTTTTCACTAACCACGCATAAATGTTGCTTTCTCAAAAACACAATCGTGTACATACATGCTGCTCACATATTATTGTAGCCCAGTTTGTGCTGATTACAGTTGTTATTAGACTTTAGCCATTTATATGTTTATAAGCAACTGAAAAAAAAACACAAATATCAAGGCATGTCAAAACTTCTCCAGGCCCCCAAAACACCCTCGGGCCCCAGAGGGTTAAACACAGTGCCAAGCTTGATGGTAACAGGCAGAAGGACTGTATCATAGCCTCCTCAGAGATGGCAGAGCTGGAAGGCATTGCTCTGGAGAAGAAGAAGGAGGGAAGAGAGAAAGAAGTGAGAAGAGAAGAGAGAGGTGGGACTGGTGTGGAGGGGTTGGAGTGTAACATAGCTGGCATGATGAATGAGTTTACAGAGATCCTGAGCACAAATGAAAGCCCCTTTTTTTCTCTCCTGACTGCCAAAGCAACTCCCCACCCCTCCGCCCCCACACCTCTGTAATGATGATTTATCTGTATTATACGGACCCGTCCAATCTGGCACGGTGCTGCCATTAATACAGCAGGGCGCTGGGCCCTCCCCAGCCTGGTCTAGGGACGCTTGTCTCTCTGTCTGCTGAAATGACCACAATCACTCAACCCAACTCACACCACAGGCTACGGCAGACAGAGCCGAATACCAGCTCATATATCACATCACGAACTGTGTTATATCATCAGAGATTTGCACATAATATCATGTGCACACATGCACAGACACAAACTCTAACATAGTCATAATCGGTCTGGACATTTGGCATAATGTAATGTTATCCTTTAAATCTCTATAACAGAAGAGTTACTTTTTGTATGCAAAGACACACTATTATTTTATGACAATATTCACTTCCATTCAAAAGTTTGGGGTCAGTAAATCGATCAAAAATAGCAGTAAAGTCATTTACAATGTTACAAAATATTTATATATCAAATAAATGCTATTACTTTAAACTTTAAACTTTTTATTGATCAGAATAAATAAATTAATATATAATATTTATATAAAATATCCAACATTTAAAAAAAATTAAATTAGCAGCACAACTATTGATGTAATTAGGAATAAGAAATATGAAATCAGTTTCAGATTGCTGAAGGATCATGTCACACTGAAACAATGGCTGCTAAATATTCAGCTTTGTCATCACAGGAATAAATTACATTTGATCATATATTAAACTAGAAAACAGCTATTTTAAAATTAAATAATATTTCACAATATTACAGTTTTACTGTATTTTTTACTCTATTATCAAATATTTACAGCCTTTTTGAGAATAAGTGACTTGTTTTAAAAACAAGAAAAAAAAATCACCAAATTCTGACCAGTATATATTTTATCCAACTACATGCTAAAATCAAAATCTGTAAACATGTTTTAAATCATTAAGAACAATTGGATTTATTTCTTCTACTGGTTTTATTCTCATTGGGAGAAAAAATGTAGATCTAGTTCACAATAGTTCTTATAGCAGAAAGATTTTATGCTCGGACCCCTAATTATCCTGTTCCCATAACATGCTCACGTGTTCAACCTACAGATGCACACAACACAGTGTCTACTTTGCGAGAGACTGGCATAGAGAAAAAGAAACAAAGAGAAAGAGAAAGAGAAAGAGAAAGAGAAAGAGAAAGAGAAAGAGAAAGAGAAAGAGAAAGAGAAAGAAAGAGGCAATAATCATGTATTGTAATTAGTTACTTTTAACAAAATTCAACTGTTTTTAAACGTTTCCCTGAATGCACACATACTCAAACTAGGGATGAACCGGTCGAAAATCGATTAAAAAATATGTGACGATTCAATTCAAATAGCAATACAGTTGGAGTAGGTGTTTATATAAATGTATCTCTGAGGGGAACTGACTATATTTAGAAAAGTTTACATGGTATTTTTCTTTTCATCTTGCTTTTGAACAAAGCATATTAAAGTAGTGTTCATAAGCGCAGCTCTGCTTTGTTTACAGCAGTAACCCAGAAAACGCTGTATCACTGCTGTTCATGAGCGCCACCTGCTGTCAGAGAGTGAATCTGCGTCTCATTCAGCTCATCTGCTGTTTCGTTCAGACATGTTTTATGTAGTATAGTTTCAAAAAACTAAAGTCAGACAATTCTATTTTTGTTTCAAATTTTGAAATTATACAGACTAATTTAGATTAAAAACTACTCATGCTGCATGTATGCTGCTGCTTTGTTTGGATCATGATTAAAATACAATGGTTGCTTTTTAAATGGGAAGAGCACAGACAACGCCTTAGTTTGTTCATATTAAGAGATTTCTTTCATTTGTGAAACTTGTTTGATTTGGGGTTTCAATTTAGTTTTGTTATATTTCAATTTTACCAAGAAACGTGCAGCAATAGCCTAATAAAACGACACCTTTTCATTTACTGTATAATGTCTTCAATCTCATTTTGTAGAAAAAAAAAGATAGAAAATCGAATCGTGAGTTGAGTGAATTGTTACATCCCCACTCAAAACACATAACAAAAAATTCCCTCCACAAGACTGGAGGCACACACAAATAAACAGCGACAAAGAGGTCGACAGAAATGGCAATTTGAGGATTCGCAATCTCAGACTGTCTATAAAATGATGATGAAGCCATTAAAACTGTCCAGTGTGCAGGACAAAAGTACAATTGTTTTGAAGCCCTCTGGCTTGGACTATAATGATCATGCTCATAAACTCTTGGACTGCACACTTTCATCAGCACAGATCTCAACTAGACCCAAGCGCTTCTCCGGCTGGGATTTACTGGACACGGGAGGGGTCACAAATACATCTAAGAGAAACACATGGAAAGACACACTCCGCTTATACAGATTTAATTTGGAGACCTTCATTATCCATTGTATTTCATGCTACACCGCTGAGTAAATTTCCCCTCAAGGATCAATAAAGTATCTCTCACTGTTATGGGCGAGAACTGGACCTGTTGTCAACCCAACACATTAATCTCCAGACACAGCCAGAGAGAACAGAACATTAAGCACATGGATTGAGTTAGCCGTGCACTTCGATTTGAGTGCATAGTTAAAGACTATAAAAGATGAAAGGCCAACAAACCAAACATGTGCACAACATGACTTACTTATGAAGCTTAGAAAGCAATTTTAAAGCTGAGCTACAAGCTACTCAGAATTAGTTCCAATCAAGCTACCATTAAACTTTTTTTGTTGTTGTTTTTTTATTATGTTTCACATTTTGTTTATAAATATATATATATATATATATAAATATATAAATATGTAGCGAAAAAAAGTAATATTTGTAATTATATAGAAACATTATGTAGTGCTAATAAAAAAAAAAATAATATTTAATATCAAATATTTAAATATTTAATAAAACATCAAATGTTTGATGTATTCATTTTTTTAATATTTATTTATTTAAAAACTACAAAAAAGACAACATAAAATGTTCTACGTGGACTACTGGAAGCACTAATGAATGTTTACGGGAATAGGTGTGTGTTTCTTTAAGAATTTCTAGAAGATTTTGCCCAACATGCATACCAAAAAAATTATTTTTCTCAGTAAACCTGGGAATATTTGATAGTGACTGTAGGCCAATCATGAGAAAAAGAAGGGAAAATGGGATCGGGAAATGAGATTTGACCACTCTTTTCCTACTTGAGCACCATGACTTGACATGCCAAAGCACACGCACTAACCGCTAGGCCTCCAACCTTGTCACTTTCAGAAAGGCACATGTGATTTAAACCAAAAATGGAGGAAAAGAAAAAGCAGCAGCAAAACAAAGGTATTCCATCATCCATCACCGTAGCAATAATGGAACTCTCCAGGATCCCAACCTCGATTTCCCATCTATGACAAGGCTTTAAATAGCCATGTATAAGCGCTGGGTATATTTTGGTTTGTGTGTGTGGGTTAAGAGTGTTCTTAAGCTGAATAATTCAGACGTGAGATGAGAGTAAACAGGGTTAGTAGGAGCAGTAGAGAGACCTAACCTATCTGAACTGAAGAAAATAATTACCCCTCGACTCAAGTTCATGCTGATCTCTATCACTTAAAATAAACTTGTTTGGCTATTCTAACAGTTTATGGGCTAGAAATTAACCCTGAATATGATTTCTTGCTCTAAAAGAGTACAGCATTCAAGACATCTCCTTCAAATATATGGATTTACCAGGTCGACCGCCTTACGTGAAGCAAATATTTCATGACAGCCTTCCTATTCTTGAACATTTGCTGACTTGCCTGGAAGCTCCCCAATGAGCACTAGAAACTCAAAAATGTGTCATATTTGGTTTATCATGTTATAAGGGCATAAAAGATTGAGATGGGGGGTGGTTTAGTGCTTAATATATTGTGTTAATGACCATGAGTTACACAGAGGGAGAGTTTTGCCCAACAACCCAGTGCCTACTGCTGTTAGGACTCCAACATGATGGCACTCATAAACAACCATTCATCATATTGGTCTCCAGCTGAGAGAGAGAGAGAGAGAGAGAGAAAGACAGGACTGTCCAAATAAGACCAAAAGATAGAAAACAACAGACAGCTTGAAAAAGATGAAAATTATTGGAAATATTTCTCACTTGGATCCCTAACACACACCTCCATCGAGCAAAAAAAAAAAAATCTCTTATTCAGATGGTCGTCAGCCGCAACCTCTGAAGCTTAAGGCAGTTGTCACGGTTACAGAGACTCTGTGTGCTCTTGAGCAAATGATTAAGGCTGTTCACTTTTATTAGAGCTACCAAATGTTCTGTACGACAGAGAGAAGTAAGCACTAAGCCAAGGTCCTCTGTACTATGAGACTGAACTCTCAAGTCAATAATAGCAGAACTTCCTGTTCCTCCAACAGCCTTCACGAACATGGTGGGCTGCAGAAATATTGGCAGAATTTCAATGCTCACTTTTCACAAAAAAAAAATAGAAAATAAATAAATAGTGCTCTTAGCTTCATTAGCATATTTATATCAATTCTGAAAAAAATGTCCAACATTAATACAGAAAAAAAAAATGGAAAAAGTTAACAGATTGCCTGTTGGTCTAAGAGTCTTTTTGCTGAAAGAGAAGAGAGGGTCATTATCAAAAGCCCAAAAGCTCAAATTTACATAAAATATGTGACACTTGTGTGATAAATACAGCTTGCAAATGGAAAGCCATTTTATGTTAGTATGAACTGCACTAAAAATCATTTGGTGTAAAAGTCATTTTCACTCAAAAATTGCTAGTGAATTACAGTTGACTATTAGACTAAAGAGTTTTCTCTCAGTAAACTCATAATTACTGCTTATTTATTGTTAGTGAGTTAGTTGTTGTGGTAGTTATGTTTAGGTATGGGGTCTAGAATATAGTCATGCAGAATAAGGCATTATAACTACTAATAAACAGCCAATGTGCTACATTAGAAATATGCATACTAATAAGCTAGTAATTTATATTGAATAGTGTTGCCTAATCTAAAGCTACCAAGCTACAAAGTATGACCCTGTGAAAAACAAAGGTTGAATTCAAAATAAAATGATGTTCTTAATATTTCTGCCATATTATGAATTCAGCCAGCCTTTGGCATTTAGCTTTATTTGCCTGCTTAAATAACGTTTTAGTGTAATTAAAGGCAACTAAACACTTTCTCTCTTCTCTAAAATCAAAATGACCCTTGCCCACAAGGAATCTGTTACTTTTTCACATTGACTGTGTGGGAAAATTTGCAGAAGGTATATAAATATGGTTATTAAACTAAGAGTGCCACATTTTGGGCTGTGAATATCATCTGTTTAAAAATCTGTTGAACAGTTTTCACCAAAAATTAAACTTAATGAAACCCGAGCTCTTGGTATAAAGGTCAACAAACAACAAACATTTCTGAAATCTCAACACCAACAGAACGAGACCCTCCATGCTGTTACCGAGGCAATCAATGGTTCTTTTGTGTAGAAATAGTAGATTTTATTAGCTAAGGTCATATACGAAGAAGAAGAGTTCACAAAATCTGACCTCTATTTACAATTATTTTAGCAAGAAAACAGAAATTAAGAAAAAATCATCTTGACTCAATTTAAGAGTCTGACAGCAAAACACAAAACACAAGATTTATTTCAACCACAAAAACGCATATGAAATTCTGGGTCCAAAATGTCATATACAAAGGACACAAACAACTCTTGTTCACATTACATGACGTCTCTTATTGTTTAAGTTGATTATTATAAACTGTCAAGTGGACCAGAGTTTATGCCAGTGGTCAGAAGTTTAGCTCTGTGCGACTAGACACAGCGGGACACTCAGTCTTGTTTTTTAGGACAGGACATTAAATCACCTCCTCAGAGTGGCATCGGCTGAGTAGTGTGTATACTAAAGGAGAACAAGTCATTAAATATACAAGAAAGAAGGGCAGGTATTCTTGTGTCCATCCACTTAAGTGATCTAAAGGCAGAAAATGCAACGAGAACATCTTTTCTCACACAGTGGTGGGGGGGAAGCCTGTGCGCGCTGCCACTTGTCACTAAGTGTTACCTCAGAACTAGTTACAAGTCCATCGGCAACAGACTTTACAAACGCATACTCTCGTCCATTTGTGTTCTTAAGTGACCCAAAGCACTTAACACTGAAAAATCACTTTAAAACACACACGCGTACTACACGCTGAAGTGTGTGAGGGACTGCACTTTGTGTAGCGCCGGTGCGGGCCATCGCTCTTCAGAGAACAGTGTTAGTGTACATGAGTGCCACCGTCTCTCTCACATTTCCTCTTGATAATTTGGTGCAAAACTACACTTAACCTTGAGTTCATCCTAAAATAAACCAGCAGCGCACACTTAAAACATTAAAATACTAGATTTTTACATTTTATTAGTGCCGCTTGTTG
This sequence comes from Cyprinus carpio, assembly GCF_018340385.1. Taxonomy (NCBI): domain Eukaryota; kingdom Metazoa; phylum Chordata; class Actinopteri; order Cypriniformes; family Cyprinidae; genus Cyprinus; species Cyprinus carpio. The sequence goes on along the minus strand of NC_056573.1, from coordinate 22,827,340 downwards.
GTGCAAAACTTACAGTCACAATGCTTGATGTTTTTTAGTGACTTTTTAAATGTTAAATGCTTTTTAAATGTTTAAATTTACATTTAAAGTTTTTTTTTTTTTTTCCTTTGGAATTTAAACACCACCTCTCTTGAAAGTGACAGCTGAGAAAAAGAACCCAGATGAAGTACATCCTGACCATATGAAAGATTCTCTGTCCCCTTTGTTTTTTTTCTTCTCTCCCTTTTTCTACTGACAGATTTTATTATGAAAGAGAGAGCAGGGTGTCCCGAAGGAAATATGCAGCGTCTGTACAATATCTGCTCTTAGACATCAATAAACGTCTGGACTTCACTTCTCAAATATGATTCTGCAACAGACAGATGCCGTCTGCATCTACGGCGAGTTCTTCAGGCTTATCTGCTGAATGAATCTCAGGCTGCTCATTCGTTGAGTGAGGTGTAAATGTAGCACAAATAGCAGGTCAGCAGTAGGTACATAATGCTAGAGTCACACTTATTTGACACTGCACACATAAGCAGTAACACATAATGTTTCACAATGTTCCTGTTTTAATGTATTTTTATCTAATAAATGCAGCCTGGGGAGCATTTCATAAACAAAATTGGCAGATTGTTTAACAAGAGTGAATATCTTGTTTTAAAGATGTTTATTTTAACTGAAAAAAAAAAAAAACACTGATTAAGAAAACATTTCTTTGTAGTGTGGGCCAAGCAAAAGACTCCACAAAACAAGAATGAGTGGGTGAGATGAGAAAAGAGGGTAAAATGAATGATGAATAAAGAGGGAATGGAATGAAGGGCATCTGAAAAGCTGCATGCACATGGACGGCTGTGATTAAGCTGAGAGAAAACCGCAAAAGATAGTGACCATCCTTGTTTAGCTTGTCAGAGAGAAGGATGGAGGGCTAAATTGCTTTCAAAAGAACAGAAGAGCATAAAGACTGGGTAGACTTCAATTAAGGCCCTTTTTTAAATCTACCACACGCACAGAGCACACAGAGACAACATTTTATAGTTCGATGAAAGCATAGAAGCTGTCAAGCTCCAAAAATGACCAAAAAATAGAGCTGAAAACATTTGCTCTTTTTTTTGTTCAATGGATAAAAAACAGTAGAGCTCCAACAGCACATTAAATTAACTCGAAAGTGACAGTAAAACTTTCTATTTTTACTTATTCTTTCTGATTTCTATTTCAAATAAATGCTTTTTACCTTTCCATTTTCCGTCAAAAAATTATAAAATTATAAAAAAGTATTAGTGTCCACAAAAATATTAAGCAGCACAACACTGTAAAAAATAATAAGAAATGTTTCTTGAGCACCAAATCAGCATATTAGAATGATTTCTGAAGGATCACGTGACACTGAAGTCTAGAGTAACAATTAAGTCTATTTAGCTAAATTTAGCTAGGTTTAAGTCATGCTGAATAAAAGTGTCAACCAAATGCATAAAAAAGTCAGATTTGAATAACTGACATCATCCAAAAGGTAAGAAAAAAAAAATTGTCACACTGGTATTGAAAACAAATGGCAAACAAATGTCATGTAGTGGAAATCTGACTGAATGCCAATATTTTGAGATATCAACCTCAAATTTGGAACACAACTTATTTAGATTTCTGGCTTTGATTTTTTTCACAGCTTTAGAGTAAAATGTTTTGGTTAATAATTTTTTTATATAAAATTTTACATTTTGTGCATTTTTCATAACAAGCTTAGACTTCTATAACTTTTATTATTATATATATATATATATATTTTTTTTTTTTACTTTTTTTTAAGTTGCAAATATAATTTTCAAGTCTATGCTCAAAAAGTAGTTAACAGGTAATAAATGGATTATAACTAGTGCATAAATAAAATTTTGTACCATAAAATACCGTAAAAATACTAATTTTTAAATAAAAAAAACATAGTACATTCATTTAATTGAAGTAAAATAAAATAAAACAATCTGAGCACAAGAGGGTTCAGCTCCTTTCAGATGTTCTCTGCTAAAGGTTTGTGTGTTTTAAAGCTAAAGTAATGATGACGCTCTAGTGAGACATCTTGGGGAGTTTTCTAGAGGAGACAAACACACAGACACTGTTTCCCAGCTAAATTTCACATTTGCATGAGACCCAGGTGCATTGCTCTTGTTGCATTACAATCCAAAAAAAAAAATCGGGCTGAATCAAGAGTCTTTTACATGACACAGCCTTGACAATTAATTCAGATTCATATGGAGTGAGTGTCCACTTCCCCTTCCAAATCACCCAGACCCCACGCGATCAATACATTCACACATGCTAAAGTACGATTGCTGTGACAGCAGAAATAGGAATCATGGTATGGCACATACTTTGTATAATCAAGAGCACATCTCTAAGTCTCCGGAGAGCATTACACGCACACATACACAGACTGGGATGATGAATAAAAAATGGGCTGCTGAAGAAGCAGCCGACCTCTGACCTCTGGCTGAGGGACGGGGTGAACAGGCGTGAAAGGTAATCGCAGAGGCAGAGGGGAACAATCGGCCATTCGAGCTCAAGATGCATGCGTGAGCCTTTTTAGCAGGAGTGGCTGGCTGAGGTCTGTGAGGAATTGGGGATTTTAGGGATTTCTTTAGGAGAAAAGGAGAGGGGGGCTAATGGAAAGCAATACATATTAGAGAAGACAGGGCTGTGCTGGAGGGGGCAGCTGTGAGAATTCGCCAAATGGTGTGAATGAATCGTGAAAGCAGTCAATAGTGCGTGTGAAGGACGAGCAGGGTTAAACCCCCACATGTGACCCAAAAGAAAGAAAGAAGTGAAGAGAAAAGAGGATAAGAGGTAGAAAATGCAAAAGAAATGGAGAGAGACAAAACAACTTCATTCAGCAGAACAAAACAATAGCTCACAATATATAGTCAAATAGGGAAGAAAAACTGAACCCAGAAAACAATTGTAATATTTAATGAATATAATATAATATAATATAATATAATATAATAATAATATAATATAATATAATATAATAATAAAAATATATAATATAATATAATATAAATAATATATATAATATAATATAATATAATATAAATATAACAAACATAACATACAAACATAACATAACATAACATAAATATAATATAATATAATATAATATACATTATCTGAAATAAATGTTAGTGGCAGAAGGAAAGAAAAAATAAATAAATTTAAATATTTCTAAATAAATTTAAATTCTAAATAAAAGTGGTGCTTATCCACTGTAAAGTGACAAAGTTAATAGAAAAAATAAATAAATAAAAATACAAAAATAAAAAAAACATTTTAAGTTTAAAACATTTTATATATATATATATATAAAATTAAAAATATTAACAATCAAATAAATTGTTTATTATCTAAACTAAGTGTAAGTAGTGTTTGGCCATGCAAAAGATCCCACCATGAAGTGACAAAGTTTAATACTCGGCATTCAGCTTGAGCAGTAGTAATGGTAATGCTTGCCTCAGCAAACCGCACTAATTAAAGGGAGGAATACGGCTGTCTGTAGCATGATGAGCTAATGGATTTCCTCTCACTACATTCCCGGTCCATCACTGTCAGATGCGTGTGTCATATGCGTTTGTGGGTGTGCATGTGTGGCCTCTGGCGACCATCTGTGGATCCTTTTATTATTAATTTGAAATTACAGCTGGTCAAAATGTACGGGGTGGGGGGTGTGTGTGTATTTGGGGGTGTTTCCTGGGATCTCACAGAAAACATTTCTGCCAATATACCATAGCTCACTTCAGTTATTGCTATTAGTAAATAAAATCATAATAAATTAAATTTTCAGACTATGATCAAACAAAGAACTTTCCAAACTTGTAATTATTTTTAATATATAATTTCATTTTCAATTTACTTTATTTTAAACTAATGAGATTTTAGTGTGGGTGGGGCAACAAATATAACATTACAGAAACCTGTGCTATCAGGCTAACTGACATTTCTATTTGACAACAGCAAGAGTACGAACAAGCAGACGTGAATCACTTTCAACTGAACCTCCATGAAAAATGGAAACTCTGAAAGCACAACATTTCTTGTGCCCTCATTGAGAGTTCAATGAAACCTTTATATTTCTCTGCAGGTTGAGCAGTGCTGCGGCTGTCATTACAGTAGCCTGCTCTCCTCCGGACCACATTTAGACCGATTCAGAGGAGCTTTTCTACTTTAAGTGGACCCATTATATCATTAAGTCCTTCTAAATGTGAAATGCAGAGTGAAATGTGCATGCCGATTGTGATGAGGTTTTCTCTCTGTGCCTTTTGGTAGAGGGAGAAAGAAGTGTGTGTGTGTCGTTGATCTCTTAATTTCACCATTCAGACACGGCACCTGTTGTACAAACATGTAACATCTTATTTTAGAGCTAATCTGAAAGCATTTAGTCTCTTTTTCTCTAGTAAGCTGTTGCTGAAGGGTGAATAGAAGGAGGTTTCGGTTTAAAGTGCTTTTCTCAAAATAGAAAACACAGAGTAAGTGTTTTACAACAGTGTGAGCAGTTCTGCAGGTCATGTTTTCATGCAAACACACACTCACCCCTGACGAAGGGTACGCCGTCCACCCGAGCTCTGCTGTGGCAGTCCGGGTGTCCATTAATGTTTCTGAAAAGCAGACAAAAAAATGAAGAATCATGAATATTTGTTTCTCTCTCACTCCTTGCAATGTACATTGTTTGCATAAAGAATTCTAGAAGAGACTGCATTATATTGATGGAAAGATCAAGATGGAAAAAAATAAACTGAACTGCATGTTCCCATCCAAAATGTGCTGTTTTGGTGTAGAGGATCAGGACTGAAGAACGCTGCTCTAGAATACAAACTCTCTGCAGTGCCACTTTAGCACTACAGTGTCCCTGTGTTTCTGAAGACGATATAGGATAAGTTGTCTGTGTCCTTAACTCTTGTCTGACCTTATCAGAGGAGATATCTTTGACCAGCCGGGAGAATAATCCACATGCACACACTCCACCAAATGCAGATAAGATGGTTGAAAGTGATAGAAAACCTGGATTGATACCTGACTTTAACATCAATGACCATCAGAGCAGAAGACATATAAAAAATAAAAAAAAACCTTTGTGCCGTGTGTGTCCCTCATATATACAGTATGGGCATTAAAAATGATTTGATGATTAGCTGATGCCAGTTTTTACACATTTTTCAACAGCACAAAAAGAAAAGAAAAACTCTATTCTTACGTATTTTTTTATGAAGATGAATTTTAGGCCTGTCCTCATACCCCATTCCAATTTCTCAGTATATTATTAGCAAATTATTCTATATAATTATCATATTTTAGAATATTAGGAAAAAATGCACATTTCAAGAAAAAAAATCATTTGGGAATAAAGCTAGCATTTTTAAAAACAGATTTTGGTTAGAATATTAAAAGTTGTGTCTCCTGGTTGAACTTCAGATGTCTTTTGATTGGGCAAAAAAAATAAAAGAACATTCAAGGGATCCACACAACAAAAGTTATTATTATTATTATTATTATTATTATTATTATTTTTATAAAATAATTTTTTGTTCTGTATTTGTGTCAATGTCAGTGAGAAACTCTATCTATCTGTCTGTCTATCCTAAATTAATAAATAAACAAAAATAAAATTCATTTCATTCATTTGAAATTGTTTCCAATTTCTCCTTGCCATAACAGTATTAAAGTCAGAGCTTTTTTCTTCCTTTAAAGTAATTAATTATTCCACAATTTAAAATAAACAAATAATATTAAATATGATCATTTAAGAGTTAATACTACAAATATCAGCATTTTCACCCGTTTCATAGAATGACCCGCTTCTATTCAGTTTGTGATATTGTTTTTATGCTCACATTTGCATGCTTGAGTAATTGCTTAAAAAAGACACACACAGGCTCTGAAGAGTAAACTGCTCAGTGCACATGTCACTACGATGATGTTCACTTCAGTTGTGCTGCGCTGTAGGGGCTTCCTGCACTACGACTCTGTTAAAGTACCAGACAAGTTTCTGAAGTCAAACCACATCAGTGTAAACAGATCTACATCCAACTCCTAAACCCACCAACAGCCATTCTCCATCTACCCTTCCCTCTGGGTCTGTCACACACACACACACACACACGCATACATGATGCACTGTGACTTAACTGCATCCCGTGTGTCCGGCTCGGAGCAGAGCCTGTCACACTGGGATGGTTATAAGTAACGAGTGATGTCACAGGAGAGAGAAAAGATGAAAAATATCCACTCTTTCCACAAAACACAATCCGACGCTACGCACCGGAAGCCAACTGTCATTTCCACTCTCCTCTGCATCGCTCATATCTCCATCACTCTGGAGTTAATCATACACTCTTCTCCTTTGACGTTTCTCTATATTTCAAGAGGAAGAAAGAGAAGATGAAGTAAGAAAGCTTCACTCTCTTTCAGATAAATGAGGAGAAGCAGATGACAAGTACTCGAGCTTCCTGCTGATGGGATTCATAAAATGATGTATAATACTGCGATAACGTGACACTCTCCTCCCCGGCCGTCAATAACTCACCACCAGCTGATCAAGAAAACACACCGTATTGTCAAACGCTTGAGGAAAGCATCAGTAAGGCTCATAAGGTGTTTTATCCAAGTCAGTGGCAGCCGGTAACTTCCTCAAACACAACAAATCAAATTCAAATCAGCGTTCCGCGGCCTAATCATGTTTACTCTCTGTATGCAGGCACACGCTGTAAATCCTATACTGCATACTTGGGTTTTTAGGCATCGTAGACACATATTCAATGGTTCTAAGCAGTAGGAAGCTAAATAATGCTATCTTGTAAGGCAGCAGCATATGTAACGTTAATATAGCAAACCTTCAATGCACTGTGATGAGTCACTTGAGTCGAAATAGATCCATCTTATTCAGTACTAAAAATACTGGTCAAAATATGGGGTTGGTAAGATTTCTTTTATGTTAAAAAGTCTCTTTAATACAGGATTATTGTGAAATATTATTACAATTTAAAATCAGATATTAAAAGATTATAAATCATCATTTTTATGGAACATTGCTCAGTACATCACTCAGTAAACACATAAACATTGAAAAAAGGTAGCCCTACTCATAACTTTAAACTTGCAATTTCAGTTGATTTCATTTGATTTCATAAAATAAAATAAAATAAAATAAAAATGTAAAAAAAATATTTAAATGACCTTAAATTATAATAGCATGTCGCAAGATCCTTAAAAAGGATAAATTAAAATTTTAACATAGCAAAAACCAAGACTTGAGAAAAAGATTGCATTAACACAGCGAGTGATGATTGGTGATGATTGATGAAGCCTCTGTTGGATTCATTCATTGATTATGACATAATTGGGAGAGCGGAGAGTTAAAGAGCCAATCAGAGACATTCTTTACAGCTGTGGGCAGGGTATGGGGTGATTATTGGATATATTAAATGCCTAGATTTAAAAAAATGCACACGCAAACAACACACAATGTGGTTTGTCTCTGTTATTAAACACACACACATACACACACACACACCATAATTCAATTTCTCTAAATAGCACAGCTTGTGCGGTTCTTCCAGCTGGTGTCTCAGAGGATAGAGACCTCTGTACATTACTTCCCTCAGGAGTTACATCCTCCTCCAGAGAAATCGCTCTCATTTGGGGTGTGTGAGGGGGAACAGGGGCACTCGGTTCAGAGCTTAATGCCTTTTGAGGTCTTATCAGCTTCAAGCTCATTAATATGCAACATGTGGCCTATAATAAATTATCATAATGGCACAAAGCGGTCATGGAATCTTGTTAGGATGCAAAACGCCAACAGAGAGATACAAAACGAAGCCCACCAGAGAACGCAGATCATAAGAAGGTGCGAGCTGATTGAGTAGATCAAATATTTCATGCAAAATATTAAAACCAATCTCATCTACACAAGGTGACCTTCTTTACCTCTGTCATTACACACAAGGTTGCTTCCTGTTTTCCATTCTCTTTGTGTTTACAATCAAGCAATTCATCTTAAAGAGGCAAACCGACCCAGGAAGTGCTCGTCATACCAAGTTTCAAGCATTGTTCAAATAAGTAAAATCTAGACAGAGAAAGAAAATATTTTTTTAGGATGAAGTCAGATAGTGATGAAAGAGGCAAGTTTTCAGCTGTCGCTCGAAAAATGTCAGGGAATCAGCATTCCGGATAGGGGCTGGAAGATAATTCCACCAGTCAGGAACGGAAAATAAAAATATTCTGGGAAGTGATATTGTGCCTCTTGGTGATGGTACCACGAGGCATCGAGTGGAAGTAGGCGGGTGCTGAGCCTAAGGCTGTTCTATATGCAAGCACCAGTGTCTTGAACTTGATGTGAGCCGTAACCGGCAGCCAGTGCAGGGAGATAAAGAAAGGTGTGACGTGGGCTCTTTTGGGCTTGTTAAAGACCAGTCGTGTTGCTGCATTCTGAATCATTTGTAGAGATTTGACTTTGCATGATGGAAGTCCGGCCAGAAGAGCATTACAGTAGTCAAGCCTAGAAATGACAAGGGCCTGGACAAAAAGTGCAGCATGCTCCGTCTGGCCAATATAATACAAATAATTACTTTTTTTATGGTATAGATGAAAACTGAAAAAGAGGTAAACCAAACACTAGTGCTGTCAATCAAAAGAATTAATCACACATTTTTTTTTCTGAAATTAATTGTGATTAATAGTAATTAATCCCACCGAACATTAAAGTTTTAAAATATAGTTTTAAATTGCAATAATCAGTCTTCAAATTAATGTAATAATTAATGTAGAATCAACATAAAACTGTCTATTTTTATTGTTTTTTGGCATCTTCTTTATGACTGAAGGTAAGTATCACTGATACCAATACTGCTGATGATCAATTTTAACATTTATTAGATTGTAAAAAATAACAACAACTAATTTAAGTGAACTAAAACTGCCCTTCACGACAACTGATGACATAACATCTGTCATTGCAGAAGCAGCAGTTGTAAGTGACCAACCCTAGCTCCGCCCCTGCGTTAACTGCATTAAATATTTTTAACATGTTAAACTGGAAAAATTAATTGCATGCGCTAACGCATACATTTTGACAGCACTAATATATATATTTATATACATAATATTTGTAAATATATTTATGTGATCATACAATTGATTATTTAACTAGAAAAATATTTAAATATATATATAATAAATGAATTGATAAATAAAAATAAATAATAAATAAAAACAAATTTCGCACTGCTTATTTTATATATATATATATATATATATATATATATATATATATATATATATATATATATATATATATATATATATTTATTAGATAAGCAGTGCAAAATTTATGTTTTTATTTATTTATATTTATCAATTAATTTATTTTTGTGAACTACTCATTTAGGAGCTTAATTTAACAACTTATCTTCATTTCATCCTTAAGACATGATTACAGTACATTTATCTCTGTCACATTATCTCTGTTTATCTCTAAAAACCCACCTTTCCTAGAGCACCAGCTCACTGGTTTTATTAAATCTGAGCAGAACTCCACTCCCAAAACCTGCAGAGCTGCAGAGTAATAAGCAGAGAGTCTGTTTTAATCAGAAGTTTGGTCCTGAGAGCCAGAGTGATGTCACGGGTCTTAAATAAAGCTGTGTAAATAAGCTGATTCATCTCAGCGGGTCATGCACCACGGCTTCAGTGACAGCAGAGGTATAACCTTCACCACGGCAACAGCCGCATCATTCACCCACTGGCAGGTGAGGTCAGTGACCCACGACCCTGAGAGCATTCGAGCCAGTCTCTTTCGACCTGTCGTATTTACACTAGGCATTCAAGGCTAAGACTTTAATATTTAATGCAGGATATAGTGCCAGTACAGAAAGAGCACATTAAACATTGAGAAGGCCTTTGCTCTCTCTGATCAATACTGTGGTTCTCACTGTGAAATTGCTCACCTGAACACACACTCACACACAGGTGCAACATCCACACAAACAGGTCCGGAGCAGCGTGGAATGATATTGACCAAAACCTTGGACAAGTACACAGAGTTTCTGGTCCACACATAAACAAGTCTGTCCTGGCAGAATCACACTGTGTGAACAGTAGTGGGATCTACTTTACAAATGAATGTGTGCCATGCAACAAGCTACTTAAAATTTAAAGTAGTTCAACAACAGTCAAGTTCCCTTTTCTAAAAAAAATAATAATAATAATGACACTACAAGTGACAAACAAAAAAGTAGTAAAAGTAATAAAGCTTTTAAATATGTAAAAAAAATAAAAATAAAAAAAAATAATATTTGTGATAAAATTATTTATTATTTAACTAAAATATTAAGCTTAAGGGAGAAAAATCTTGTAAAAAAATTTTATCAAACAAAAAAAAAAACTTAACCAAAAAGTCAAGTTAAAGTTAAATCTAGTTAAACTAGAATTTTTTAATTAAATTTTCCAATATATAATTTATATACTGATATATAATTTTTCAGTAACATTTTATAAAATAAGGTGTGACTAATTGCAAATATATAATTAAAACTTAATCAACCCTGTATTTTTCTCTGCCTTGAAAACAATAATGAGTTTTCTCGTGCTGAATCTTGATTAGGGTGAGATGAAAGCAGCTGAGTGGATAAATTTACACTAATACAAAATAAACAAATAAAGTATAGGCCTAATTGAGTCTAAAACTTATGAACTGCAGCACTCATCAAGGCCTAAACATTTCATTACAAGAAATGCAAATTACACACAGATACTTAAGTTCTTTAACATCAATCATCTAAACAAACCGATTCCCTAATTCGAATCAGACGAATCAGTCCAACACAACATGGAAGAAAGAGCAAATATTCTACCAATCACTTCTCATGGTCATGGCTTGTTAAGGGGAAAATAATAAAAGTCAGATCTATAGCTTGATACTTTATCGCAGGCTGATTTTCAACATCATTGTTCTTTCATTTATTGATATATGGTTAAGCTTCTAGTTAGGGAACAGCCAGATGGGGTGAACCGGGTCTCGCATCAGCCACGACCAAACCACACACACTTATCAGATACTCCAACATCTGTCCCACCTACTGATGGGGTGAAAATGAATCCTGAGCCACATCTGAGTGTGTGTGTGTGTGTGTGTGTGTGTGTGTGTGTGTGTGTGTGTGTGTGTGTGTGTGTGTGTGTGTGTGTGTGTGTGTGTGTTACATATGAGAGGAAATCCTTAGAGGTGGCTGAAAGAGTCGCAAGTCCATGAACAGGGGAAATCAGTAAAGTGTGAAAGAGAAGAAAAGGAGGAGTGTGAGAGAAGGGACACATTACAACTGATCAATTTAATGTGAAAAAAACCTCAAGAACAATGAACAATAGAGCAACAGCTTATCAATAACAGGATTCTTATAAAAGATCACAAGGAGGGAAACAGACACGGGTCAATATGAATGAAAAATTGGATCTTTAAGAGGATCAAAGTTGTTGTTGTTTCGCTTCCTCTAATTATTTTAAAATGACACTTGTTAATTGCAGATTCATAAGTTATTGTTCCAGTTGTCAGGGTTTGAGACAGATAAATATGACTCTAGTGTTGCTCTCAGACAGTCATGGGTTTTCTGATGCACATTGGACACAGAAAATGATTTCTTGAGCTTTTATCAAAACAAGCTGCAAAGTCTTTACACAATTTTCTTGAGTCAGGCTTTTGTCAGTCAACCAAGAATAAATAAATAAATAAATAATTATACATAGACACACACACACACACACACACACACACACACACACACACACACACACACACACACACACACACACACACACACACACATATATATATATATATATATATAAATAAATAAATGTATATATACATTTATATATATATAAATGAATAAATATGTATTTCATTTAATCTTAGAAACATATTCAAGGAGGTGCACTGGTATTTAATATATTTTCTCTTATTAAAAAATAAAACACTAAAAGATAAAGTCAATCACTTTGATGCTACAAGTGCATTTAAGCACCACAACATTATAATGTACAGTATGAAAAATATATGATAATTTTGAGACCAATGAACATTGTTATTAAATTGTTCATGTGTTTTTAAAATTCAACTTCAAAAGAGCATTAAAGGATGACAAAGATAACATAAAAATAGAGGAAATTATGCACAATAAAACATTCAATATCTCCACTACTCTTCAGATGTTTGGAGTCATTAAGACTTTTATTTATTTTTTTAGACATTAATAATTTTATTCAGCAACAATGATGGCTTTTTTATTTATTTTTTTATTCTATTTAATCTTTTTTTTTTTTTTTTTTACTGTGTTTATTAAAGAATCCTGGGATAAATCTATCATGCAGCACAACTGTTTTCAACACTGATAATAAGCAATGTTTCCTGAGCAGCAAATCAGCATATTAGAATGATTTCTGAAGGATCACTGAAGACTGGAGTAATGATGCTGAAAATTCAGCTTTGCATCACATGAATAAATTACATATTAAAATAAAAAACAGTTAGGCCTATTTTAAATAATAATAATAATATTTCAAAATATTATAGATTTTACTGTACGTTTAGTCAAATAAATGCAGCCATGATGTGCATAAGAGACTTCTTTAAAAAACAAAAACCCCAAAGATTTCAACAGTATATAATAATACAGTACCAATATATTGTTCAACCCTAATGAGGTCCAGAACCAAAAAGTCCTGTTGTCTAAGAATAGTATGAGCCTGATTCACACATTGCACACTAACTCCCAAGTACGAGTTGTCATTTCCGAAGTGCTTTAAATGAGCAAATTGAATTCCATGAAATTCCATTAAGCTCCCTGAAATCTGTTCAATGAACACGCTCCCATCCGATTCTTCATATCCCTGGGCCAAAGTCAGATGAACTTGTTTCTGTAAGACAGATTTCCAGAGCAAGACTAAATTCAACCTTGTCAAACACGGCTCCTAAACACAGAAAACTGATCAGCTACAGGGAAACACATCCTCCTGAGTATTCCCCAAGGCCAATCACAGCTCACCAAACAGGTGCAGAATGCCAAACTACCCTCTCAGAGGCCTGTCTTCTGGGACGCTTCTTTCCCCCTCTCTCTATCTCTCGTTCTTTGGTTATAGATTATTTGCATACATTAACATACCAGCAGGAATAGTGCTGAGCAGAATGCCCATCTTTAGTTCACCCATAATCCCTTCTTCATTTTCTACACCACTACTATATGTCCATATGCTCTTCCTATTCTTCTCCTTCTCTTTCCTCATCATGTCTTACAAGTGTGTTTCCTTTTCTAATGAGCTCACATAACCGCAGTGTCCTCTTTGCCATTTTACTGTTCAAAAGGGTGCTAACAAGTGCCCTCGATGTGCCCTTTTAAGGTGCAAACATACTGACAGTGTTTATATCATTAAAGGTCACCAAATCACATCTTACTTAGATGCTCCTACTCAACTATAGTCTCACTCTGTGAACTGATGCATATTGCACACAAAATTGAAAAGCACTTTAGTAAGCACTAAGGCTATGTTCACACTTGGCGTCTTTTTTGAAGCTACCAGCGTCTGTTTTACATTATAAACCTATGGAGTATACCGTGTTTTCAAAAAAGTACTGATCGCTTTTTAAAACGTCACCGCCGTTTTTTAAAGTTGAAAAAAGTTAAACTTTTCTGAAAAAAAAAAACGCCCTACGTCAAGCGCCTTTTGGACAGCTGACCAATGACAAGCGAGTGGCGAGTTGTTTCCATAACAATGAAAACAATGAGAAAAAAGGAGAAGATAGCCTTTAGACAGATCGTACTAGTTTCAGAGCACAAGGAGTTGTATGATATGAGTTCAAAAATCTATCTAGTCTAAAAAAAATATGCCGTAAACCGTGCATCATCCAACCAGAGCTCTTGGGCTAAATTGTTGGAAGCACCATACAGTTTCTTTCCTCGTATAATGTCATGCTCCCACAAACGTTGTTGTGAACCGACATTACCCTCCCTTTTAACTTCAAAAGCCAACGTTAACTTCAAAAGCCGACATTTCTGCAGCACACAGCGCTAGGCTACCGTTGCAGCTGTTGTTATAGCAATAAAAGACAACCATCGGCTGCTATTTGTAACCAAAACGCTGCCAGCTTTTTATTTTACTAAAAAAATGCTCTTGTCAAGTTTTTCTTTTTAAAAAAAGATGCCAAGTGTGAACACGCCTTTAGTTGGCACTTTTTTTATTTTATCAGTCTATACAAGGTACTGAGTCGATACAGTGAGCACATTTTAAAATGTATGCGTAAAATAAGCAAATATTTGGTTTTGTTTTGCACTCACAACTTTAATGGTATTTCTGTCAACTAAAATTAACATTTTCATGAACTAAAATTAAAGAACATAACATCGCAAAATATTGAGTTTTGTTTTGTTTTCTGATAGACAAAAAAAAAAAAAGTGAACAAAAAAGAAAATTAATTTATGGTATGTTTGAATATTTGGTTTTATTTTGCACTCTCATCAAATGAAACATTTTTTGTCAACTAAAATTTGTTATATTTCATCAACTAAAATTAACAGCTGCGGCTTTGGCGTTACGCAGGGAAGAAGATCAGAAACCATTGTTTGATTGGCTGAGGTGCCTCAAGAACCAAGTTATCTGATATGCTTTTTCCAATGGTAAGTACTACAGACCCTTGCATCTCCCATTAATAAGACAATCTCTGGTTTCGCTTCCATTCACAACTCCTCTCCCCAGGCCTCATGAGATAGTAAAGTGCATTAGAAAATCCCATGTGGGTTACAGCACCGCCCTGTTGGTCAGGAGAGAAAGGGTATCAGAGGGCTGCACACTTGATCAGAAAGAAGCCTGACCTCTGACCCTTTCATTACCATATCTAACCAACCTACAGTTAAAGCTTAGAGTTTTGTCTTATCTCCCAGGATGCAAAAAGTCCAAAAAGAGTCTTTTTTTTTTGCTGGGGACTTAGTGTTGCTTTAAGCACAGAAGTACAATTGACCTTAAGTTAGACTTCTGTAGGGGTCTGAGCTAACTCTAATCTAACCATACTGATCTGTCTCTCTGTGTCTTTGAAGTGGATATTATGTCCAGCTGTTCTGTGGGTCATTACTGGAACTGCACTGGACCCGTGAGAGGGGCTCAGGTCAGCTGGCCATCAAAAGGACTTGTTCAGTTGACTTGCTGCATTCATGCCGTCGTTTCAATTTGTGTGTATTGGAGCTTCTGTAGAGCAAACAGATGCATAAAAGATACATAGGTTATGTTTTTGGACACATGTGTTCTTGCTTTCAAAAACAGCGAAACAAAGGAAAATTAAATTCTCATGTGAACTAAAAATAATAAATACTTTTGCAGCATTCAGAAATTTAGGTTATTGTTGGGCCTAATTTATATATATATATATATATATATATCATTGTTCATTGTTAATTTACATTTGTTCAGTCTAATGACAACCTTCATTTGTACTTTGAAGTACTTAAAATTATAATTATACTTAATTTAGTCTCTTAATTGAAAATAAATAAAATATAGTACATTTTAATGTAATTAATCTTAATCTTAATGTTTTTGACTTTATTGAACTGTTCTCGGGCATTGGAAAGATGCTACACAATAAACTGAAATGAAAAGAAATGAATAATTGCTTAAACTTCATACCTGCTTTTTATATATATACACACACACATATATATATCTTTGTCTGTTAAATTCTTATCCTCACTTTTTTCCTTCTTTTGTTCTTCTTTGGCACATTCAAATTAGTGCAGAAACACGATGGACAGTAAATGACATTCTTATTCATTAAACATTATGTGAGAAAAGCCTGTAATGGGATTGAACAGATTTCTTCATCAAATTGCTCATAATTCTTATTTAGCTGTATATTAAGCGAACGCGGAGACAGCAGTAACTTCTGGATATGTGGTTTCTCTCTGAGGATATGGCACGCTGTAATGTTGATTACATCCATTAAAATAAAGAATATTACACGCTGAACATTTACTAAAATCACATCTTCAGAAGCTGGAACGGAGCCGGCATCTCAGAGCGCACCCAAATCACACTCACATTTACGAGAGCCTCCGAGCGCACATGTGTGCGGTGAATAATGTTTTCAATCTCACATTTTCCCCACATCCCAGTTTAATTACATGAAATATGTTCAATCATCATTCTCTGGAGAACCAGTGGAAGCTTGTGTTTATGACTGGATGGCGTGAATGGAACGTGGAGTTCGGTCTCCCATATTTTTGATAGCTTAAAGCCAACCTCAAAGCTCCCTGGCTAGCTTTACTGGAACATTAGATGCTCGTTGAATGTACCATGGCATTCTGGAATCCCCTCGACATGCTAATGAATGTTCAACTGCCATTAGTACTCTGCAGTGATTTGTATTCGTTCCACCTGTACAAACAAATCTGACATTATGATGCATGCGTTAAAGGCACAGACCAATAGCAAGTGCTCTCTTTTTTTTCATCTCCCATCATGCACATTTTTGTTCCTTTGAGATCAAAGCAACACTTCTGAAATGTTAAATAATGCGTAAAACATCTAGCTGCATGAAAATATACATTAAAACTGGCATGTCAATCAGTTACAATATTTAACTATATTTGTTACAAGCTATGCTGATTAACTGATTTAATTCAGTAATCAGTATTTGCTCAGAAATAGATAGATCTATCTATCCCTGTGTGTGTGTGTGTATATATATATATATATATATATATATATATATAGACCAAGACCAATATATTTGATGAGCTGTAATATTAGCTGAAAAAAAATATTATTTTCTTTCCATCTCTCTCTCTCTCTCTACACACACACCTACCCCTAAACCAAGTTAACGCACATTAAATATTGTACAGTGAGACCCAGAGAGAGAGAGAAACAAAAGGAAAGAATGATCAAGAGCGGTAGGAAGTGAGGGAAGGTGAGCTAGAAAAGCTTTAACTGGCCTCTCATTGAAGCGTTGTGTGTGGAGACATGAGGTCACTGCCTGCTGCGCTCTTATTGGTTCGTGCCTCGATGGGGAAGCAGAGAGAATCCGACATTTCATTAACAGTTCATCTTTTAATGAGAGCTCTGAGGGACCAATCAACACACAGTGTTTCAACACACAGTGTTCCCCACGGAAACACACATTCTCAGCTCACAGGCCTCAACAAATGTACACGCACAAACAGTTACAAATGCTCCACAATACAACAAGGCCATCTCTGGGGCGGAATTTAACCTGAAGGCAATAAACCTTGAAGAAGTCAGATAATATATATGTATATAGACCAAGACCAATATATTTGATGAGTGTTGTACATATTAGCTGAAAAAAAATATTATTTTCTTTCCATCTCTCTCTCTCTCTACACACACACCTACCCCTAAACCAAGTTAACGCACATTAAATATTGTACAGTGAGACCCAGAGAGAGAGAGAAACAAAAGGGGGAATGATCAAGAGCGGTAGGAAGTGAGGGAAGGTGAGCTAGAAAAGCTTTAACTGGCCTCTCATTGAAGCGTGCGTGTGGAGACATGAGGTCACTGCCTGCTGCGCTCTTATTGGTTCGTGCCTCGATGGGGAAGCAGAGAGAATCCGACATTTCATTAACAGTTCATCTTTTAATGAGAGCTCTGAGGGACCAATCAACACACAGTGTTTCAACACCACAGTGTTCCCCACGGAAACACACATTCTCAGCTCACAGGCCTCAACAAATGTACACGCACAAACAGTTACAAATGCTCCACAATACAACAAGGCCATCTCTGGGGCGGAATTTAACCTGAAGGCAAGTAAACTTGAAGAAGTCAGAGTCTGAGACACCCAAGGCCATGTCAGAACAAGAGGTATTATGTTGCACTAAACATACAATACAAATCAATGCATCTGATTCACTCACAAGTTTGTACTGCTCTCTAAAGCTCTCTAGCGTAAAAACAAGAAATGCTGTTCTTATGAGATGTGAACAGCAGCAGTAGAAAGTCTTTTAGAAAATGTGTCTTCATATCTTTTAGAGAATGTGTCTTCAAGTGTTTCCTTGATGAAAGTCAACTTCCTTAACAAATCATGCTTATTTAATTTAATTAGTAAATTAGTTCAGTCAGTTCAAAGTAAATCACTTACGAATTTGAGGGCCTATATTTGGATCACTATGTTTTCAACTATCTTTAATAAAACAGTGTGTTTTCTAGTTTTTTTTTTGTTTGTTTACATTTAAATGTACAATTTATGCATATGGAACATTGAAACTATGTATGTGTGTGTGTATATATATATATATATACACATTTATATATTTTTTTGTATAAATATCATACATTTTTAATAGCAGTTTAGTAATCAATAATATTTATATATAATTATATACACACATTCACAATAATTTACATAAATGGTTTTTAATGATTATAAATTATTTAAAATTAATTAGCTTAAATGATCTAAAGTGATAAAAAGAATCAAATAAATAAATTAAAAAATGTAAAAAAAAATTAAATTTAATTAAAATAATTTATAATATTAATAATAAAAAGGGATCTCATTTGACAACATCAGACCATGATAAATCATTTATTAAAGAAATATTATTTCAATTATTTAGCAAAGTTGAGAGCAAAGGGACAACCAATTAGCTATGTTTTGTAAGTACCTTTTAATTTATTTAACTAAAAAGGTAGTTTTAATGTAGATGAACTGCTTTGTTATTTGCCACAAGCTCCTGCTAATTTAGTTTTCAAGTAGCTTCCCCCAAACTGCCCTGCAATAAAAGGATAAAAGAAAAGAGGGATGTCTCGTGTTCATGTTAATGAGCACTGACTCTCAGTGTGTTTTTAAACCAAGCTGATTTTTTGTTTTTGTTTTTTTTAGCTCTGTCTGACACCAGACGAGTAGATGCTGACCCAGCAGCAACCTTAACAAAATCAATGCAAAAAAAAAAAAGTCATTCAGAGGATAAACCGGCTGTAGAGCTATACGGTAACCAGCCTATGGGCTATGCTTAAACTCTCATTCACTCATGATGGCAACATATGCGTGTAATACATGTGATAAATCCTGCTGTGTCACACCTGCCCGTCCACGGAGGCTATTTACTCCAGTGCAGGCAGAGAGCATAATTGGCAACTCATGCCTATATGCACAGGAGCTTGGAGAAACAGTAGTTATAGAATAATTACAGGCATGAAGTAACCCTAATGCCCATGGAGCAATGAAATGCATGCTGGGAGCTGCTGCTCGTGGATTATGGGTGAAGGCATATAAGAGGGGTTATTTAACATGTTCAGACTGCTTTTCAAAGACGGATATTAATAAAATACTACAAACAAAATGGCATTCACAACACATTTAACTTCCGTAACATCACATATTTCAGGGTGAAAAGGTATTCAGTGGGAAATCATACTTTAATGGACTGATTAGATCATACTATTTGGATTGTTTTAAAAATATTCAGTAGTATTAACTCAGATCCAATTTATACAATCCTGCAATCCTGTGCAGAAATGACCTTTTAGAGGGGGAGAAGACTTATATTTGGGGGGGGAGGTACCTCGATGAGTATTATGGTTAGGGCTGGGCGATATATCGCATGCGATTGTCACGCGCATTTCGTCAGTAAAGCCGGTTCCCTGATTACCGCTAAATCTCCATCACCTGCTTTCAAATGGAGCGGCATTTAATAGACAGAGCCGTAGTTCACTGACAAGCTACGCAATATTGCGTTCATTATTGCAGATGAATCGCCTTCGATAATGAACGCGATATTGCGTAGCTTGTCAGTGAACTACGGCTCTGTCTATTAAATGCCGCTCCATTTGAAAGCAGATGAATTGGATTTGGTGGTGATCGTGGTTTTGCTTAGGTTGTGAGTGTGACAATCTCATGCGATATATCACCCAGCCCTAATTATGGTACCATCATGGTTTGTTACATTGTTTGAATATTTTCACTGTAATTCTTAATGTTTTATCAGAATTTGATTTGATTTTCCTGTCAGATGGTCATATTACAGTGGCATGAAGAAGTATTTAGGAGGAAAAGAATTGAAATCACAGAAGAGAAACGGCAAACTTCTTATCTTCCCCTGCACACCCAACTCAACTGACAACACAAACACATCCTCACCGACGCCATGCCATGACCTCAGATATTATCCAAGACAGGAAGAGAGAAAGAGATGGCTGATGTGGTTGGCAGATAGAGAATGTCAAAATCAGTCAACGGCCCGGCGCTCTCTCTCTCTCTCTCTCTCTCTCTCTCTCTTTCTCTCTCTCTCTCACACACACCTATGTTGGCTGTTTTCTTCAAGTATAACTGGAAAGGTCGGACAACTTCTTCAGAGGCAATGAAGCATGTTCTGGAACAGGCAGCCACTCAGTTGGCAGATAAGACTATGAGGCCGTTACCTACCCGCATATTCTCTCAAGCTGAAAAAAACCTAGCATCCCACAATGACAACACTTTAATTTTATTTCAGGTGGGACAAAAAAACATTCTAAGGTATCAAATAAGAATCCTCTACAAATCACATATGATCTGAAATTATGATTTTGACTTCTGTTGGAATTTGATGAATTCCTATAATTCCTATATAAATTACAAGAGAATTTCTTATAGGATTTATTTAGAGTTTTTGGCTAGAAATTCTATTCTGTTCTATTTTCTTTATCCCCGAAAAATACATTTAACTGTCACTACTGGGATGAGAATATACAAAAGAGAGTTTCTTATAGGATTTATTTAGAGTTTATAATTTTTGGTGTGACTACTGGTGTGAGGATGTACGGTGTGTGGATTGTGGATGGATGGATGTTACAATGGATGGGTGGATGGATGGATGGATGGATGGTACAATAAATCAATTCTGAGATGTTCGGAACGCATCGTAATTCTCTCTCGAATCGTTTCTGAGCTTAGTTTTTAACAGCAGATGGCGCTCTAGGCTAGTTAACCGCACACTCAAACGCTCACGAAGAAGAGCACTTGTGCATTCCGCTGAGTAATGTAATTGTTTAAATGTACTTGCACTTCGGCTTTTATGCTTTTATTATGCGAGATGAATGTAAACAGCCCACTTTGAACATCCTTGTAATTCGCTTCAACCTTTTCGAATTGATGAAGTGGTGCATGTGTAAGGAACTGGAAGCAAGCATAATATGGCTATTTCTAAAGCATGTAGTGCCATCTGCTGTTAAAAACTAAGCTCAGAATCGATTCAAGAGAGAATCGCAATGCCTTCGGAAAATCTCAGAATCGATTCAAAATCAATTCTCATTTTGCAATGCATCGATTTATTGTCCCAGCCCTGATGGATGGATGGATGGATGGATTGAACAATAGAACAGGATGGATGGATGGAATGATACACAGAACAATAGAACTGGATGGATATATGGGCAGATTGTTAGAACAATGCATAGAACAATAGAACTGGATGGGTGGATGGATGGATGGCAGAATATTAGAATGATACATAGAACAACAGAACTAGATGGATGTATGTATGAAATTTCTGAGCTTTGAAGGTTTGCAGAATTTTCCACAGACCCAAAACAACACTTGTTTTTTACAAGTACAGGTGTGCATGCTGCCTCCCGGTGAGTCTCCGCACATCACCAGCTCTAATTTAATTAACTATTTTCTCTGTGGATCTCAGAGACCATTTGAAAATCATTTAATCTGCTGAGCTCTAGTACTGTGAGAGGATGAGCAGCAAATGGTTTCATTTGAGACATAAACCTATTGACTGGAGAGACTTTTTTTTTCTTCTCTTTACTACAACTGTTGGTATGATTCCCATCACTTAATCTACTTCCACACTGCAGCTGGTTGACTGCCCTGTTGAAAAAACAGCATATGCTGGTTAGGTATGTTTTGAAGCATGGTAGCTGGTTTAAGCTGGTCCGTAGTTGGTCATGTGCTGGCTCTAAGCTGGTTCTAAGCAACTAGCTCCTGCTCAGGACCAGCTTATAACCAGTTTATAACCAGCTTATGAGCATCTTAGACTAGCTCATGACCAACTGAGGACCATCTTAAACCAGCTGTCATGCTTTCAACAGGGTGAGACCACCTGTGCTGGGAATGTGCCTGCATAGAGATAATGAGAGCTACTACAGCATGAGGGATGTGAGGTCATTTCAACATTTACAATCAGGTACTAGTCTGACATTTCAGATTGGGGCGGCAATAAAAATCACAGTTAACACTGTCAAATAAACTTCACCATAATCCTTACTTTTCACGCCAACCCAAACGTTTATTTGATTTGATTAACTTTAATTTGATTCTCCTGGCAGATGGTAGAGAAATAAAAGGCAAATTTTGCATCTAGGAGAAAAAACGAGTGAACTTATTAGTGCTAGTTGGCATTTTTGTCCCACCACTTAAGAGAAAGTTCCAGTCTGAATCACATTTGGTGTTAAATATTCACTGTTTTATAGCAAGTCTTTCCTCACAGCTGACTTTCACTGTTAGCATACAGCACACACAGACTTGTGGATAATACAACTCAAAATGACTTAACAAAATGCATTTGGAGCAGGACTTCCAGTTTTGCAGAACGATGGAAGAAGGATGCAGAAAGTGTGGCAGAAGTGTTCGCAAAGCCTGTTTGGAAACTATCAGTATGTGCTGCGATTGACTCAGAAAATACATACTTGACTTTAAAAGTGCCAGTTTCACCAATCAATCCATTAAGTGTCACTATTTTGCGTCTTTAAGTCCCCGTCACCTCTAACTTCACAGGTCCACTTCTCTACTGGAGCGCTCTGAGCTTTAAGCTTCCCTATAGCGCATTTAACAAGTGAATAAAACATGAGCCATTACGCTTTAAGGTCTCCCATTATGATATGAGACATTTTAATAAGGAACCAAATAGAAGTTTGAATGAACTCTGCCAGAAAGAAAGAAAACAAACCCAACTTATTGGTGCTTTAATTCTACTAAAAGGAAGCAAAAACATATTCAGAAGACAGAAGAAATAAACAGAGATTCGGAAGACTGTGAAGGATATATTCAGGATGGAGTTAACAAGCCTTTTTTCCTCAGCTAATAAACATGTGGAGCTCATATGTTCTGGCCCATTACAAAGAACCGCACGGCCCATTGTGTTCTGAGGATGGGGCCCTTCGTGCAGCAGGACCGAATGAGCCGTATGAGCTGCTTGACTCTAGAACACCGTCAGAAGCACAGTTTGCCAGACACAAACCCTATTTGCACTTCAGTGTGAGGATGATAGATGTTTATATGCTTCTGGCATAAAAACTGTATATTTCAGACCCAGTCTTGTCCTCTCTCTACTTCCCTAATAATAAAAAAAGAGGCAAATTCATTCAACCACATTAGTTAAATAAATTTTTAAAAAACACACAAATAAATAAAAATAAAAACTGATGGAGACGCTCCATATCATTCCCTGCTTTAATAATAAAAAAGTGGTAAAAATAAATGAATAAAAATGAACGACACTGCTAAAATTGTGTTTAAAATGAGTAAATACATCTTTAAAAATACATAATTAAAGATTGCAAAGTTATTTTTTGAATGTTAACTGATGGTGACACTCTATATCAATTTCTGCCTTTACTTCCCTAAAAATAAAAAAAGGTTGCAAAAATTATTGGTTGGTAGATAAGTAAATATATAAATAAATACTCAACTGATTGTGACATTCTTCAGTTCTGTTCCAGTTTTAAGATTTTTTAATTTCTTTGTAGGAATCTCTTTTTCTTGATAAGCAGTACAATTTTAAGTTCACTATGAGGAGGCTTTCTTGCCAGTCCACCTGTCAATCAGGTGCTGTAAAGCATCCTTTTACTATTCCCAAAACTATGTCAGCGATTTAGCATCTAAACCTTTCATATGAGCCTCAGGCCTTAAGTAAAGTCTGTTATTCCTCAGTCATTCCATGGTACACAACCTTTATTTTAGACAGCGATTTTCTAGAAGCACCTTCGAAATGAGCCGGTCTAAATTCACATCTCTTGTCTGCGGCTAAATAAGGCTGTTCTTCGAGGAGCACACAGTAATTTCCCCTGAAGCTATCCAGAAGTCATCTGCCTCAGACAGGCCAGTGTTGGCAATCTCAGTGGTGAGAGCTGGCTGAATGGATCTCACATTTCCCTCGACTACACTTCTCACTTTCTCTCAACATGTAGCATCTCTTTCAGCCTTTTCTCTCTCTGTGCATCCGTGTCCAATGCCCTGAAAAAAGTGCAGTATATCAAGAGTCGAGTGGGCGAAGGTGCCGAGCCGTCATATATCAGCCTTTCGTTTCGTTCTCAATGGCTCATTGGTCACCAAACAGCACATACATGCACCTTTAACTCATTCCGTCAGCATGAGGACAGATAAACACACCGGCGACGTTCAGGAAGCCTTCGCTTTTAATCAAACCACAGCGTAAAATGCATTCAGGGTCATCAAGCACCAACAGTACTGTGTGACAGTAGTGAAATAAGGTAATCGTGTCTCTGTGTGTGAGTGTGTGAGTGTGTGTGTGGCAACGGGAAAACCAACACCTAAGCAGTTGCTAGGAACCCTTTAAAAGACATTCACACACTTACACTAACACTGAAATGAGGCAGTCCTGGCCTAATGGTTATTAGGGCTGCAACACACGATTATTTTGATAATCTATTAATTTAGCGATTATTAGAACGATTAATTGACTTATGATCGATTATTTACCTGATTAATCAGTAGACATTTATTGATTATTCAGCTTTTGCAATTAGTTAAAATACTGAGTTATAGATATTCTAACAAATAAATTAAAGTAATAATTATGTAATTACAGTTATACAATTAATTTATACAAATATATTTGGCACACAAAATGAGATGGCAGAATAAACTCTCTTATTCACCACTTAACTAGCTATATGAAAAAGTAGCTGAATGACACCTCATTCTGCCTAAAATCTCTTTTTGTAAGTCATTTAGCTAAGAAACAAAATAAAGGTAAGTGATAAGATGTTTTATTTTTGGATAAACTATTTTATTCACAACATAACCTCAAATACCTTATAGGGTTATGATAATCAAAACAGTCCTGAGCTAGATCAAGCTTTGATCTCTGCAAACCAAACTATGACTTTAATGAAATGTTTTTTTTCCGTACTAATAAAAAGATTTTATCATTAGCTATCTCCACACTGGAGAGGTGTTTTATAACAGAAAATCAAGTTGTAATTTTAACTGAAAGTGACATTGACTCTGGTTTTTCATGTTTAATACTGTAAAGCTGCTTGATATAAGGCTACTGCATTGCATAAAGTATTATATAAATAAATGTGACGTGACTGGACTTTACTGGAGTACTGAACTGCAGAGATCATGCAAACATCCACATCGCTGTAATCAGATGCATTTTAAACCGCTGTTTTCTCACCGCTGTCAGTTTTTGATGTGTTAATTTTGTTATTGAGAAGAAAGCACGCAGTATATATTTACATATTCATCTAAATGCCGCTCAGCAGCCTCAGGTTCTGCTGGGTTTGCTCTGAACTGAAGCGTTGTGTCTCCTTCTGTTGAACTGCATCAGGAGAGCCGGATTACAGTCTTGCGCTACAGCACCACACTGGTCAATCCACGTTATTGCACGCTCTTACATTAGGTCATATGAGATCAAACAACTACTCGACATCTAAAATATTTGTCGACAATTTTTTATTGTCAAAGTTGTTGATAATGTTGACTTATCGTTTCAGCCATATTGGTTATAGAGTCGTATTGGTAACCCAAAGGTTGTGGTTTCGAGTCTCAGTACCAGCAGGAATCATGGGTGGGGAGAGTGAATGGTCACCACTGGTGTATAATGCAACAAAGACTGCTAGAGTCAACAGATTTTACTAATAGAGCTACCAATCTTTGTGTAAAAACAATATAATAATGATGCTATCATTCTGAAGTCATTTTACCCCCCTCTAATCTGGCTCCAAATCTCAGGTGAAAATTGTCACTTTTTATGACTTCAAAAACTAATTCTGTATATGATGCTATCACCACTGTACTTTTTGTAAGGTGAAAAAAGTAAACAGTGCAGTTCAATTAACACAGCTGCATCAAACGCAATTCTATTCAAATCTGCTAGTTTACCCCTTTGTATCCAAAAAAACAGGCACCAAGTTCCCTCTAACTTTCTCCTCCCACTCAAATTGCCCTCGGCTGGCCGTTTAAGACAGGTGTGCTGTAAACATTGCCGTCTTCGCTACAGAGGGCATCGAAATGACCCACAGGGTCAGGACAACGAAATGCTCACCCACATAGCTAAGGCTAACATGCTAACACCAGCTCCCACGCTTCCTCTGAGGCGTCAACTCAAGCACATTTTGCAAGAAAAGTGTACCTGACTATTCAAGCCCAGAACACAAGGTTACAAAGTCACAAATATGAATACTGATGCTGCCGTGCTCTTCTCTTAGGATGATGTGCATGCAATGAATGCTAATGCTAATTCATTAAAAGGTTATGTATAATTGTATAACCCTTTTAATAAATAAATAACAGAACAAGGTGGGTTTTTTTCTTTCTTTCTCTCCCTTAGGTAGACTACATGTTTCAGAGGGGTTCTGGGCACTTTTATGCTGGTGAGTCTGGGAACAATCGCACTGACCAGCTAAACCAGCCTAAGTTAATTTGAGCTTCATACAGTTATTTTGGACATGTGCTGTAACTAAACAAACTAACAAAACTATTGGATTGCCCGTCATTGCACATATTAAAGTACAATCTAAACTAGACTGATAGAACGAGAGGTAGACAGAATGATAGAAAGACTGACAGATAGACGGAATCATGAAAGGACTAGCTTGACAGAACAAAAGAACAGAAAAAAGCTAAAGAACAACGGATAGTTAGAACGATAGATAGAATGATTGACAGAACAACTGGATGGATGGATGGATTAATGGATGGATGGATGAAATGGCAACAATACATAGGTAGAACAATAGATAGTTTGATAGATGACAGACAGAACAATGGATGGGTGGATGGATGGAATGGCAGAACAATAGACAGAATGGCAGAATTACAAAGACAGACAGACAGACAGACAGACAGACAGACAGACAGACAGACAGACAGACAGATAGATAGATAGATAGATAGATAGATAGATAGATAGATAGATAGATAGATAGATAGATAGATAGATAGATAGATAGATAGAACAAAGGACAGAATTATAGATAGAATGATAAATAGAACAATAGATGATAAAACGATGGATGGATGGATGGATGGATGGATGGAGGAAAAAGGCATCGTACATCATTTTGTAAATTTCTGGAGTGTCTGAATATATTGGTGAAAGATGAGTTTTACATGAAGCAGACTGAGAGGGATAATCAATGGAAGGTCGTCCTCTCCGCGGTGTGACCGCTTTACCCCCGAGTGTGAGCTTTAGCTGTGTGACAGCGCAGAACTGTGTGCAGGTATTTTGACAGCGTACGTTGCTGAAGCGGAGAAAGTTTATCATGTGTGAGATCTCCCAGAGACGCATCTCCTCTTACCATAATTGACTCTGACAAGCCTGTGCCAGCTTGCGCTAAACGAGAGTAAAACCCATAATTTTTCTTCCCATTCTGTATAGGTGTTAACATTTCATGAGATTGCCATCCCACTGCTGAAAATGCTACAATCATAAAGGGAGAATGGGGCCCCTGCAGGTTAATTCCTAGTGAATTCATGACTAAACTCTTGGGGCCATAATCCCACTTCCTACAACATGGCTGAGTTAACAGCAAATATGCTAATCTCCAGACCGTAATCCTCCAACTTCCACTCCGAGAAATTGTCCTCCTCTAAAGCTCTGCAATTACAGGAACATTTCACCCAAAAAATATTACTTGTGTCATCATTTACTCAGCTTCATGTCATTTCAGAGCTGTATGATTTTCTTTAAATTGAGTGCAAAAGTTAGTAATTGTGACTGCCAAGCTCCAAAAAGAGGGAAAAAAGCCCCACAAGTAGCAAAAAAAGTCTTCTGAAATTATATGATAGGTCTGCATGCAAGAAGCTTCCAGGAATCATCTGATTCTGCACAATGTCCAATATCTGAAATAGAAATATATATTTTAAGGTTTGTTATTAAAAGTAAAATAATAAATCAAATATTTAATGGAAATGTATGTGTTTTGACAATTTGTTTATATATATAACCAAATTGTCAAAATTCATACATTTCCATTAAATATTTGATTGAATATTTTACTTCTAATAGCTGTGATATACAGTTTTTCCTTTGTTTTTCCTATATATATATATATATATATATATATATATATATATATATATATATATATATATATATATATATATATATATATATATATAGTTGTTGTTGTTGTAAGAAAAACAAACTTTGTTCAAAATAACTTGCACAGATTTGAAACAGCTGAGTAAATGATGACAATTTTCAATGTGGGGTGAGCTAGTTTTTACAGCTTCTGATGCTGTCTACACTATAATAAGAGCCTGAGGAGAGTTGTTAAGATGCCAGCCAGACCAATTTTCAACGGTCTACAAACTAGTCCTGTGACGGGTCACACTGCGCCAGGGCAATGTTTAGTACATGAGCAGTGGGGTGACCTGCCGTGCAGAGGCTACAATGGATTTAACCAATGTGAAAACAAGTTTCAAGTGAAAACAAATGTTACTGCACTTATGTTCACTTTCCCTCTCTTTTTATCCATCTATCTGTAGGAATCTATGTCTTGCTCTCTCTGAGGGCTGACTGAATGTCTAGGACAGATAGAGAAGGGAGAGAGGTATATGTGTAAAAGAGCAGATAAATCTCATTTGTTTTTTTTGTTTTCCCTTTTCTCTCCTCTCTGAGGAATACCATAATGTCCATGTGTGAGAGAAACCCAGCAGTAAGGTCTCCCGTACCCTTTCCACAACACAATTAAGCCGTGCACGGTTATTCCTCAGTGTGAAGTTTGTGTCACTGAGGCCCTACAGAGACAGCCACTGAATACACTAACTGGCCGTTTAACCTTTTCCACAGCCAGATTCTTGCCCCAGGATTGTTTCTTTTGGAGGGTTTTTTCATCCCTTTTCTCCATTGATGGATGTTGATTTCTCATCAGACACATTTCGGGTCATTGGCGTATATTACAGACTGAGAGGAAACAATTATTTAAGCTGGCAAAGAGCCTCGTCGTGGGGTGAGGGAACGGCAACATGGCCGATATACGAGGCGTTTCCCATCGCCTGGATTCTGTGTTTATGAATGCACAGGAACGCAAGAATAAACACTGAAAAAACACATAATTACCCCCTTCCCCTTGTCAGTTCTGTCATTTTATGTCCGACTGAGCTGGCCTCAAGACTCCGCAAGCATAAAGATCATTTACAGTCATACAGTCTTAACTGCCAGGCTACACATTACACTGCTTGTGGTCTGCTGTGCCATATGCTTCACTTATGATTTTCATGAATATCACTTTGAATTATATTTAAACAATATTTGCATCAAAAGCACCAACGCTAAGCTAAAGAGTATGATTAACTACAAATTACCTCATTCAATGCACATTTTTTTAATGCAAAGGACGAAAATGATTCATACATGATGCCGTGCAGCATCAATAGCAGCATATCATATGACATCAACATTTTACATATTTTCACGAAAGAAAGACACATTTATTTTGTAAGAAAAATATGAAGTGTGATAATTACATGTTCTTTCCTAAATTATAGAATGTTTTTAATATTTTACTATAGTAAAGCATGGAAAATATTTAATGTTAATAATATAAATATTATACAATGTTTTACGGCATCTCTTGTTTGTTTGTTTTTCTAGTTACAATTAATCTTAAATATAAGAACTTGATAAGAAATAAGATAAGGTAATTACTCTTAAAATTATATATATTTATTACATATATAAAATTATATATATTTTTTCTTAGTAATTTCAAAATTGTATCTTAGTTTATCAAGCCTATACATCTAACAATAATATAATATAATATAATATAATATAATATAAATATAATATAATATAATATAATATAATATAATATAATATAATATAATATAATATAATATAATATAATATAATCACAATATAATATAATATAATATAATATAATATAAAAATGCAAAAAATCTCATGATTTCAAAACATTAAACAATGAATTGACAATAAATATTTGTAGATATATTAACGTTTTTAATAATATTAACAATAATAACTTTGCTATCCCATATATATATATATATATATATATATATATATATATATATATATATATATATATAAACTTCCTGTGAACCCTTGCCATCATTGGACCCCAGTTTGAAAATCCCTGCCTTTATAACATAAGAAGAAAAAACAGCTAAAAATGAGCCAGTTAGACCACAAAGGCCCCGTAAATACAGCGCTCAGTCCTGGAATAAAGATAACACCCCCCAACAGCAGGTCTTACAGGCCAATAACCAGCCACAGTTACAGCCTCTCAATGTGGCTACAGCATGATAAACGTTGCTTGACTCTGGTCAATGGCGTCGTGAATCTGCCATCCCTTTAGTCTCTGCGACCGACCGATCTCCCCGCTCCTAAAGGGAGCGCGTTCAGCAATTACCAAAACAGCGCAGGCAATTGGCCATGAAATATGTGCACAGCTTCAGAAATCAATAGGGCCTTATCAATGGCATAAAAGCCTTGCCACTCAATTAAAGCAATTATGCTTCACCCTACAATCACTCTCGACTTCGCCCAAGAACCAACTTTAAGTTGCTTTCGCACTAATGGAAAAATAAATTGCCGTGTGTCGGTTCTCACGCAAACAGGAGTAGCGTTTGAGAGGCGCGGTGTGAAGAGAGGCAGCCCAAGCCCGTAATTTAGTGGAGAGATTGCTCTTTGCACTGGCCCAATGTTCCTTTTAACGAGCCGATGTGTTTCCTTTGTGAAGCCGAGGCCTCATTTCCGAATCCCTGAGCAACAGAGAATCCCTCAACATCACGGTTTGCCACGTCAGCCGTAATCTCGCCACGGACGTTTAAATGACTTACAAGGTAACTGCAGCATCTCTTTGTCTGCTACCATCGCCCCGTTAATAACGCCGCTACGAGATAAGAGCTGACAAAAGAGGAAGGGAAAGGGCAACAGCGAGCTCCATTCATGCCACGCCGGCACATCTTTGTTTGTGGCTTTGTTTTTGCAAATAAAAAAACCACATTGTCAAAGGGGAAAAAAGAAAGCTGACATGTTCTCTTAAAACCAAACGCAACTAGAACAGATCAGCACTGAAACATCTTAACCCTCATTTTCTTTTGACACTGACTGAACTTTTATGATTATGAAAATAACTCTTACTTTGACATTTTTGCCTTTCATATGCTTTTCTGACCAAATCAAATCCATATGGGCAGATATTATTGAAGTTTTAACCCTATCTTTAACACAACCCCATAAACCCTGCTGGAAGATGTTGTAATAGCACCATGTAGATCCAAAAATAATATTTTTGAAAAAATAAATAAATCGAATAATAGTATCTCTATCTATTGTATATTTCAATCTTCCATCCATTTATCCATCCATCTCTGTACATCCATCCAACCATATCTATCTATACTTCCATCCATGCATCTAGGCCTATATATCCACCAATCTCCATCCATCCATATATATTCATCTATCCATCCATTTCCATCCATATATCCATACACATCTATTCATCCATATCAATCCATCCATCTAGGGCTGTGCAAATAATTGAATGCAATTATCATGTGCATCTCGTCAGTAAAGCCGGTTCTGTGATTAGTAGTAAATCTCCATCACCTGCTGTTAAATGGAGCAGCATTTACTACACAGAGCCGTACTTCACTGACAAGCTACGCAATATCGTGTTCATTATAGCAGGCGATACATCGGCGATAATGAACGCGATACTGCGTAGCTTGACAGTGAACTATGGCTCTGTGCAGTAAATGCCGTAGTAAATGTTCCATCCATATATATATATATATATATATATATATATATATATATATATATATATATATATATATCTGTCTATCTATCTATCATTCTAGAGCATCTATCGTTCTGTCATTCCTTCCATCCATCCAAATTTAAGGCTTTTCAAATTAATTTTAATTCAGTAAATATAAAAGGGATTCTATCAGATTCAAATATTACCATTGTATTCTTATAAAATATAAATATTTAAACAATTAATTTTTAGTAGATTATTTTAGTTAATCATTAATTTCAGATTATTATTTATTATCTTAGTAATAATTATTATTTATTATCAGTCCTCATACAGAACATAAGGGTTAAAATACTCAGGCAGCAAACAGGAGCAGTCCAGAGAAGCTTGTGTTCGGCTGAGGAGGAAACAGATCTCTGATAACAGAGGCTGATGAATGTGCGGGGATGTTTGGAGGTGATAACTCTCTGGCATAGCGGGACGTGGTCTTGGCAGTGGCCGGCTCACCGCAGAGTGGGAAAGCTGTTCGGAGATGGTCCATATCTGTTGGCCTTGACGACACCGAGGAGAATTGTGGGGCAAAAATGATTGGGTCCACAACAAAAGCAACTGGCTTCGCTATTAGATGCTCTCATTTGCTGTGGAACAGATTAGGCTAAATCTGATTAAACAGTCAAAGCGAATGGCATTTTTTACTGGGCAGAAAACAGCAGAGGGACTGGCACACCAGTGTACTGTAATCCTTTAAATCAGACAGAGCATGCCAGTGCTGAAATTTCAATTACCAGCATGCTAACCTGCATGCCACAGACAGCAATTAACAAATACAATGCATGTACTGAAATTTTCAACTGTGCAATTTAGATATGTAAGAATTTTTTCCAACAGGAAGTTCTAAATCATTTAGCAAAGTTTGAAAATGACCTATAAACAGATTCCTTTTCCAAACTTGACCTTAGGAAGGATGTGGTCAAGGGCCTCCATTTTAACAGGGAATTCTAACGCCAACATGACACCCTACCAGACCATATTGTTTACTAAATATGTCTATCTTCATCTCTGCAGACTTTTCCAACCAAATATGTTTCCTGCCAACAACAACAAGCATTCGAATATGCATGAGCTGTGCCTTCACTGGGGGAAACTTGATGAAACCCCAAACTTTGTAAGATCTGGCTGAAATGTTGATCAAATCTTGTCACCCTTCCAGAGCCCAACAGATGCCAACGCTACATTTCCTGCCAATATGATTTTCTCCAGGTTCAGGTGGACCTACGTTTCTCCGATCGGACCTCTTTCTTCCGACGCTGGCATAAAATCCCACTCACAACCAGTTGGTGGACTTTATCCAAAACGTTAACCTTCTCAAATGTGCCTGGGGAAATGAACCGATAACATGGAAGTAAAAAAAAAAAAAAAAAAAAAAAAAAAAAAAAAAAAAAAAAAAACAGGGTGATAAAAAAAGCCCACAGATTCTCATGAATACTCATGTGGCGGTAATTAGCCTCAGTGGAGCCAGTCATATCCTTCTTTTTCTGTACTGGCATTTGCAAAGGCCATCCTGGCGTGTCATGGAGGACCCCTGGGGACAGGGTAAGCCAACACCTGGCCTTGCTAATCTGAAATGAGCCAGTGCCTGCCGAATACAGTTAACAATCCCACCCAACATCTCACTGCCCTCTCACCGGGGCCACATCTGTCAGACCGTTAATTCAAAACAAAGCCCATTTTAGTTTAAGTGTCAAGAGAAACATGCCCACCACCCTTAATGTTCTGTCAAACTGGAACAAAACATCAATCTAACATAGTACATTCACGTACATTTACTTGAGTGTATATTACATTCATGTACATTTCTAACAGACAATTACTCATCAAGCAAGAGTTAAGATGAAACATCAATAATCCGGTAGGTAATTAAAAAAATTAATAAAGTAAAAAATCGGTAGTCTTTATGACTTGCTTAACCAGCAATTATTGAAACTCTAAAAAACATATGATAACAAATAAATGGCAAACAAACCTAATATATATATATATATATATATATATATATATATATATATATATATATATATATATTTAATTAAAAAATCTGGATGAAATTAAATCAATAACAGAAATGTACTTGTATAAATAAATACATTTAAATTCATTTTGAGATTTACTAAAGATTACATTTAACATAAATTATTACAGTTAAATATTAAATCTTAAGTGAGCATTAGACATCCAAGGTAATCTAAATGTAAAAACAGAAAAACAAGCATTCATGATTAATACATACAACATCAGTTGCTAAAAAAAAAAAAAAAAAAACCCTATTATATAAAATATTACGCATACTGAAGGCAACAAATCAGCGCTAACAAGCCTGAACTAGCATGGAAGTCTATGCAAGTATGGAAATACGATACTAATGGTATTGCGGTGCTTCAAATTCACTCAAGCACTATGATTAGCTGTACATGTAGTTATTCTTTTTTTTTATTCTCTCAAGTCTTTTATTACAGACCTCTATTTGATCTCACCGCTGACCTGTCCAGCCCAGCACTCTCACATTTCAACAAGATCCAGCCACATCTGGGAATACAAATCCCACACTGCATCAGAAATGGGAGAGAATGAATAAACCAACTGTCCCTTCCAGGGTGCACGGCTATCGGAACAATGACAGGCAGACCCAGAGCTGGCCGTTTACAATAAAACTCTCCTATCAGGTCCTTTCGTACTTCTGGGCCACGAGGGAACTGTCACAGTGCTCCAAAAAGGCCTGGACAGCAGTCATTCAGAATGCAACTCGAGTAACTAACAGAAAAAAAGAAAAGGCAAAGGAAGTGATAAAGGGGAGAGAGCCGCTGGGAGAGAGGTGTGAGGGAGAGGATTGAATGTTTGAGGAAGATAGACAGCTCCTGTCATGTGGTTAGAGGGTCAATCAAATGAAGTCAAATGAAGTCTGACTTGGATTTAAAGTCCCAGAGGACTGTGGCACAGACTAGAGCCTTTGCCTCATTTGATAAAAGAAGGAAAAACTAAATGTAGAGTCTAGAAAAATTCAATATACTAGCGTTTCATCATATGTTTTGAGTAAGTGTGATCCAGGAGGATGATGTTATTGCTCTTTTATAGCTTTGGAGACTAATTAGACAGGACTATGACAGTGTTGTTTAATTGTAAAGGCAAAAAAAAAGAAGTCTTTAAAACAAAAAAATGTCAAATGGAACACAAACAAGGACCCAAAACAAGTCCATTAGAGTTATAAAATGAGTGTAAATAACTTAGCCCAGGTTTTTGGAAAAATTATGAGAAACTTAAGAGTTCATATTGAAATCACTGACCTCTGATTGCAGACTTTCTTGGCAAATCTGAGCATACTCTGGACATTGTTGAGACATTTTTTGAAACTATATATATATATATATATATATATATATATATATATATATATATATATATATATATATATATATATATATATATATATTAAACAGGATTCAAAATATTACTAAAAACTATAATAGAATAAAATATCTTGATACTGAAATAACACTTAAAATACTTAACACTTAAATAATTTTAATCAAAATGCCTTAACTGCAGCTAATATTTCTGCAACATTTTCTTTTTGGCTTATTTCACCAATCTCAACTCTAACCCCTCCAAACTTACAATCTAATATGTAAAGGCAATTACCCAATCAATTCTCTAGAAAATTAATAACTGCCCTTGTTTTTCTTCCCATTAAAAATCCTGTTTCACTCTAAAATGCACTATAAACCACAAATAAACGGACCGTGAACACAATTTCACATTGACTTCAAGGAGAAATCTCTATCTATTTGAACATATAACATATGTACATTATAAGAAATCTATTTTGTGATGATTATTCATGATAATTCAGAAAATTGCATGCAATCACATTATTCACTCCCAGTTAATCGGAATATGTGTCCTGCAATGGTTCACATTCAAATCACCCCTGAAGATTCTTTAAGTAAAAATATGACTCATCCAGCAAATATGTGCGAATGGCTGTATAGCTCATCCCCCGCCCTCACATTGGAATCTGACGCTTGCAACACATCACATTCATCGATTCTCAGTCTCCTTTATGCAATATCTGCAGAACACTTGCTCCACACCCTCCCTCCCTCCCCTTGTCTCTGACAGACACCAGCAATCTGTCCTCGGGTTTAATGCACTCCCTAAATGCAGAGGATAGATCAATAAACAATTATTTCTCCCTCTCTCCCTCTCCGTTTCTCTCTCAGGAAATGCTAACCCTCCCTTTATCACCATGTCAATAAATACCTGATCTGTTTGTTTTCATTAATGCAGGCGTTTAAAATATATTGGATGTGGCAGCCAAATACAAATCCGGAACGGGCTGCGCGATGTGCCAAATGTAATTATGTGTCCGGATGTATCAGAATTCCGCAAAAGGTTAAAATAGCACAAAATGAATACTGTGTGACAGTTTATCACACCGGAATTGTTAACTGATATTGGATAATACAAGCCACGGGGTAGTTAACTTCATTCCAAAAGGATCATTTGATCTCGCAGACTTTAATCTCTCTTTTCTTTTCTCTTAAATCACATTTTTTTTTTAAAAAAAAAACATCATTTTGCTAGATTCTAAATGACAAAGTTAGAAATGAAAAATCACAAATTAGATCTTTGCAATATCTCGGTTTCTCTCTCAGGTGGAAAAGAGACTGAACAGAGAGCAAAAGGAGACTCTTTAAATCTTCTGCTTGTCAGATGTTTCTCCTGAGGAATCTAGAGTAATCTTGTATGCATCTTCTCTAGAGATTCAGAAGAGCTTTAACAATGTCGCCAAAACTAGGAACATGTAGTAGAAGTGAAGATAAGGTAAAAAGAAATTAGAAATTGATTTTATGCTGACAAGTCTCTTAAATATTTCCCCTGAGAAAAATACACTATGTCTGATGTGTCTGCTGTAGAGTTTCGGAAAAGATCTCAACATTGTCTCAAATTGTCGTCAGATTTGCCATGATCTGTGATCAAATGTCAGAGAAGTTAAATATGAACTTAAAATAATACAAAGCCTAGATCTAAGGTATACTATTCATATACCGCTATACTATAACCAAACATCAACATGTCCCAATGTTGTCTTCCCAATCATTTCAGGAGAAATATCTGAGATACAGTTGATACTACCTGGCAACTCAATAAGTTTAACCTCTGAGAAATTGTGGCTCATTTTCAGTTATGTGAAGTGGAGAAGAATGTTAGCATAATTGTTTTGATGGCTCCACTCTATATATTCAAAAGCCCACTTCCGCCTCTTAAAAAGATGAAAAACAAAATCCCTGCAGGGACGTCAACATGAATCACAAATATAATCATATTTGCATGTATCTCTGCTTTAAGACTGTATGATACCATCATCCTCTTAAGCACACATTAGAAATTGATTTTATGCTGACAAGTCTCTTAAATTTTCCCCTGAGACAAATCACTATGTCTGATGTGTCTGCTGTAGAGTTTCGGAAAAGATCTCAACATTGTCTCAAATTGTCGTCAGATTTGCCATGATCTGTGATCAAATGTCAGAGAAGTTAAATATGAACTTAAAATAATACAAAGCTAGATCTAAGGTATACTATTCATATACCGCTATACTATAATTTAAAATTTAATTGTCCCAATGTTGTCTTCCCAATCATTTCAGGAGAAATATCTGAGATACAGTTGATACTACCTGGCAACTCAATAAGTTTAACCTCTGAGAAATTGTGGCTCATTTTCAGTTATGTGAAGTGGAGAAGAATGTTAGCATAATTGTTTTGATGGCTCCACTCTCTATATTCAAAAGCCCACTTCCACCTCTCAAAAAGACGAAAAACAAAATCCCTGCAGGGACGTCAACATGAATCACAAACATAATTATATTTGCATGTATCTCTGCTTTAAGATTGTACAATACCATCATCCTCTTAATGCTGCACATTAAATATGAATTTCGACTTTAAACAAAAATGTTGCTACGGGCATTCAAGTTTTAAATAATTAAAAAAATATATTTATAAAAATTATTATATTTATATATATATATATATATATATATATATATGTGTGTGTGTGTGTGTGTGTGTGTGTGTGTGTATATATATGTATATATATATATAGATATATATAAATCACTACTATTAAACTTGAGGAGAGGAAAAGGCTGATTCATTTTGCTACAAAACTTTACTGTAATAGGCTATTCTCTGTTCACGAATATAGCCATATATGTTTATAACTACATATATTATATAGGCCCACATACAAAGCATGTTTGTGTTTTTAAGAATGTAACTAAGCTTCTGTTCATGAATATCTGCTCTGGTGTAAATATTTTGAATGTGTTATACATCTTTGGTGTTTGCAAGCGTCTGAGGTAAAAAAAAAGTGTATCAAGTAAGTTGTAAATATCACTGACAATAAATGTGCTATGTGGTAACTGTGTTCTTTTTTTCCTATAAATTACTACTAGTATCAGTGACCATCACAATAATGTTAATAATGCAGTTTATTTGCGTAAACAGCATGCTTACTTTTTTATTTCAGATAAATAATAACCTGTTGCAAATTGAGCCAATGCAAATAAGCAGCCCTCTCAGGAACCTGGAACACAGCTAAGACCAAGCGAGGCACACACTCCCATCTCATCAACTTCTCTTCAAACAAGTATGTCCTTCAGATCACATTAACAATATACATTTTGGAAATGCCAGGTATGTGATGTTCATTTATATATTTCAACATGACACATGAGCCTGTATTTATTTGATCCAAAATACAGAAAGTTGCATTTGCTAAAGCAGTAATATTTAAAAACTATTTAAAATAACTGATTTCTATTCAAATATATTTTAAAATTTAATTTATTCCTGTGATCAAAGCTAAATTTACAGCATCATTACTCCAGTCTTACTCCAAGTGTAACAATATACACTATACCATTCAAAAGCTGGGGGTCAGTACAGTATATATATATTAAAAAACTTATTTAGCACACAAGTGATGATAAATACAATAATCATGTTACAAACGATGCTGTTCTTTCAATTAATCAAAAAATAATAATCTCATCTCTTTTCAACATTAATAATAATAATAATAATAATAATAATAAATCTTTTTATTTTTGAGTAGCAAATCAGAATATTAGAATGATCTCTGAAGGATCGTGTGACTGGAGTAATGATGCTAAAAAATCAGCTTTGAAAGTCAGCTTTGATTGTTCCTAATAAACTGCACTCGCAAGTGAATCTCAAGTTATTTTGTGGGATAATTAAGTATATTCTAAATAAACTACAAAAATAAAAAATGTATACATTTATTTTGTCCTCACATTCTTTATTGTAACTCTTCCCTCATTATGCGGGCCTTTTCTTCTCAGGTGTGAATCACACTAATATTCATGTTCAATCACGCCTACTCGCATATGCCCTTTACAAACAAAAAGTGTCTTAGGAAATTTAAATCGATCTATTGTTTTCTGTGAGTGAGTAAACAAGATGATTTTCACATAATTTTGAAGCAAAAATTCTAGGCTACAAGGTCCACGTTTGACAATCTTGTGAACAAATGTTCTGTATGTGTTTTATGACCTTATTTCAGTGACTTCAAAATTGTAGTTTTTTACTACAGTAACCACGCATCAACATTTTTTTCTCAAAAACAATCATGCATGCTATTTACATACATATTATTGTAGCTTACTGAAAGTGCAAAACCATTCTCTGCCAGCAGGAGCCGCTTTAAGAGGAACAGAAACAGCGGTTTCCCTGGTAACGGCTGTAATCAAAACTCTGCTCATAAACGCTACTCAGGCATTATAGGAAAGATACATTCATATAAAAACACCTGTGGAGTTTTGCTTTTGAAATGTGCAGTGCTCATGTTTATTCAACGAAGTCAAAGCATTTTGGAAAATCTATTTGTGGAGGTCAATGCTGATATTGTGGTGGGCCACCACAAATAAGTAAATGTATGGGAAACCCTTTTTGTAAGCATTTGGCCGTTTACACGCAATAAGGCACAGCACAATTCTGTAATCGTGCACTCACAGATGCGGCTCTATGTGTGCACGCTTTGGGTGTGAGCTCACAGAAAGGGGTTTCACACAAATTGTAAGACTCAAAGCACATGCAAATAATACATTCCGTCATCTGTCTTTCACGCTGAAATATTTATGGAAATTTCCCACGTTACAAGTGCGTAACTGAAACACCCCCCAGTTGTACCAAAAACCAGCCCAAACTTTATCAACCCTCCAAATGCATTTTTTTACCATTCTGACGTTAGAAGCCCAATTGGGCAGGAACCCGCCCAATCTGGCAATATTGCTGCCAAATGCATGAATATATATGAAAACTATGATGAAAGATAATAATGTTAATTAGCTACTTCTTTGAAATTCTCAATCTCATAAATCTTTTATCCATCTTTATTTAAGGGCTTTGGATTAGAGACAGAGCGACAAGATGAAATGACAGAAATAGAGAGAGAGTGTGACAGACTGAGAGAGAAACAGACAGAGAAAGAGACTCATCTGTATTCAGAAGTCTCTCTGTGACGGCTCTGTCGTGGGTAAAATAGGTCTGAAATTCGCTATCTGCCTCTACATTTTACCAGAGTTCACCTTTGGCCCCAAATCTGTGCCATCTGAACATAGGAATGTGTGTAGAGGACCTGCATGTAAGCTATGCTTAGTAAGACATGAAGACATCAAGAGGTGGGAACAAATTAAAGTGAAAAGAGGCAGAGTAGAGTGGAATGAATAAAGGGGTATGGTATATTTACAGTACAGCTAATTCAAACTCAAGGCAAATACACTTTGATCTGACTGAGTGCTATTTCAACATTAGCCATTAGCACAGCTGGCACTGACCTTGTGGAAGTGATTTATCGAGCAGAGATCGTTCAGGGTCGGATCCAGCATGCACGGGGCAAGACTAACATAAGGATCAAATCACAGATCACATCATAGATTATAGATAAGTCTGTAGAGAACACAGCAGTCTTTGACACTGCAGTGGCTATGTTTCAAAATACATACAGTACATATTAAATACATAAAAAGTAATAGTGAAATAAAATGGGCATTACCATAAAAATTCACAAGACCTTGAAATAAGCGAAATAAATTCAAATTAGTCAATAGTAAATAAACATATAAAAGTTAAATGAATAAAATAAATAAATCACTCTTTGTATGTTTCAATATTTTAGCATATAAAAAATAAAAAACAAGTTACAAGTAAGTAAATAAATTAGCTATGACTTGGTATGTGGTTCAGTATTTCAGCAAACAAACAAACATTAAAAAAAATGCATAAACACTTTAAACATTTTAGTATTAATAGGTGATATGTTTTCCTGCTCTTGAAAAGCCAACACAATACCAAAGTATTACCACAGCAAAATTACCATTGTTCTATTTTGTATTAAAGTTCTGACTGAAACATTAATAGTGTGCCACCAGAAACACAATACCAGATAATTCAAAATTCATGTCTGAAAAGTAATTCCATTTCATATACAGTTTGGTGAGGTTTACTGCTGAACACTGTGAAAAATGATAAGCCAATGGAAAAATGACCTATAGGGGAAGAAAGAGAAAGAGAGAGAACCTCTGGCTCTTTATATATGTCGTGCCCTAACTGAGCTTTTGACAGACCTGCTGTGAAACAGATTGACTTGGGAGAGTATAACCTGGGTCCCTTTTTCACTTGAGGAGAACATAAACAGAAAACAGCTTTTGTCAACAGCACTTTTCTAGTTGTAATCCCGTCAGCTATTCTGCCCACTAGAAGCATTGGGTGTTTAGCTGAACCAGTATTGCGCTCAAGTCCACTCCATTACCCACAACTACACAACTAAACTAAACCCCCAGAGGAGGAGACAAACAAGGTCCACTAAAGCTTCATCAATAAAACACTTCAAATACAGAGAAAGCAGCCCAAGAACAGACGAACAAGCTTCCCAGCAGATGAAGAAGTGTTCACACACACTATCTCTATGCCTCAAACTGTCTAGAGCATTACATAAGAGAACAAGTTGTGTGGTACACAAGCTGCAAACCAAGTAAGTTCTTATCCACATTTTTCAAAACATAGTTTGTGTTAAACACCTGGCACAATGCATCCTGAATTGGCAAGTTACCCTTGAACTCAAATGACAGTTGTGAGCTGCGGCGGAAAGAAAGATTTTTAGTGAAACAAATTTCAGCCAGAAAATAGTTAGAAAACAAGAAATATAGCGCACATTGTAAAACCTAATTAGTTAGAATAATATATATATATATATATATATATATATATATATATATATATATATATATATATATATATTTGCATTTAACTTGAAATAGTAGCACAATCTGATTACTGTAAGACTACATCTTGTGAAGTGAAAAGTGTGTTTAATAATAATAAACAAGTCCATCATTAAGATGTTTTTAATGAAATATGAGTCCTCTAACCATAATATTGTTTTCTCCAGTAGAAAAGCTGTCTCATCTGAATCAGGAGAGAAATAATCAAGCATTATTTACAAGCAAAAACAATCCAAAACAGTTCTAGAAAAATATGTCAGTGGATTTTGATGTGAGAGGACAACAGGTGATGGATGCATTCACTGGAGGAAGCATTATTATGGCCAGAAGTGATGGTATACATTTAAAATGGGTTCGTTTCTTACAAAACACACAACTTTTCACTTCACAAGACGTTCATTTACTGTACAGACTGGAGACATGTGCAATACCTGTGATAATTGTGATGTTTAATTTCCAGCACATTTTCATTTTTGGATGAACTATTCATTCAATTTGAACTATTGAGTAACTCATATTGAAATATTGAGTAACTACTTTATTTGTATTTTTTTACTGTAAGACTATTTTTTTTTTTTTTTTTTTTTTTTTTGGAGCTTGAATGCCCAAACTTAAAATCCATTAAAAATTAGTTTTGAATAAAGATAAGACATCATAGTTAAGCAGCACTGAACTTTATATAAACACATGACAACCACAGTAAGTGTGCAGACAGCGATCTGCCGCCTGAATTGTTCGGCTGGACTGTGACTGGACTGTCTCTGTTTCTGTCTTGGTTTCTGTTTTGCCGTACTACAGAACTTCTTTGTTCTTCTAACAAAATACTTGAGCCATCTGGTATCCCAGAGCAGTCTGGAGATTTTTGTTCATGACAGGAGATGTTATGACGGCCTAATTGTTACTGTGAGGCTCTTGAGTCCTGGTGGGAAAAATCAGAAGCTGTTTTTGCAATTTTTCTGTGTGACAGTGGCGCTATTTGTAGCTTTGTTGTGACTAGAAACTGTTCCCCTCTACCAGGCTCTTGACCTCTGACTGATTACATTGCCCTTTTGGTTTGTTATGTTTTCCACTTATGGACACATGCAAGACCAAACGTTTGGCTTTCCAGTCAGCCATTTGTCAGCTAAACCAGCACTCGGAAAACCAGCCATCAGGAAAACCAATCACACAATCTAAAACACACTGCCATGTTGCTTGACTGGGTATATTGTTCATGTCAGTAAAAGCGGTCTGACATTTTCAACTTGTACTTACTTAGAATAACTTGCTGGACGATGGCGATGTACTGCTAGATCTGATGCCGATAACAACATGCAAATAAACAGACTGTACAAATCTAGTGCCCTAATGTTAATAAAGGAAAAGAGTTCCATGCTTCCAACTCGAAAGCCATGTGAATGAAAAATCCTTAAAAAAAAGCAGAAACATGCATTTTGATCTAATAAGAATGAGCACAAAAAATACAAAAATTAAATTAAATTAAACTAAATTTAGTTTAAAAAAAAATACAAGATTAATAAATTAAATAATTTAAAAAAAAGCCTTATAAAAATAATAAAAAATAGTGGTCATATGCATGATCCCTGGGCATCTAAAAAAGATTAAATTAATTAATAATAATTAATAAATTAATAAAATAAATTA
This sequence comes from Cyprinus carpio, assembly GCF_018340385.1. Classification (NCBI taxonomy): domain Eukaryota; kingdom Metazoa; phylum Chordata; class Actinopteri; order Cypriniformes; family Cyprinidae; genus Cyprinus; species Cyprinus carpio. The sequence goes on along the minus strand of NC_056573.1, from coordinate 22,783,350 downwards.
AAACCCACTGATAAAAAAAAATCAGAGAGCTTTCTGCATAGTCTTGAATTGCTGTCTATGCAGGGTCAAAAAGCTCTCGGATTTCATCAAAAATATCTTAGTTTGTGTTCCGAAGATGAACGAAGCTCATTTGGGTTTGGAACGACATAATTAATGACATAATTAATTGGCAACATAATTAATGGGTGAGTAATTAATGATAGAATTTTCATTTTTGGGTGAACTATCCCTTTAATAGGATCTGAGCCACATTAGCAGGTGTGGTCAATAGGCCTCAGTGGCAGCTGCACTTTTCTTTGACAGAAATATCTTGTTCTGCAGTGGCTGACATCGGCTTTCCTCTGAACATATTTCTCTATAAGCGTTTCTTGCGCTAAGGTTGTCCATCACAGCAGGAGTGATGCATTCACATTATCGAAGGGGAGAGTCAGGGAGCTAAGAGGTGGGCGAGACGTCTGGGTCCCCCTGTGGTGCTGGGTAGGAGGTAGAAGAGAAGACTAGGAAAGCTTGAGTATTACATAAATGTTGAATGAGGGTTACTGAGTCCCTCTGAAGAAGCGTGTGGGTTGACTTGGCAGCAGCAGGACGTCAGCAGGCACAATAGCCTGCCTCGAACAGGCACATTTTAGCAGGCTGCATTAGCATGCTTCAGTGAGCACACTTGACTTCCTGCTCCCAAGACACCATACCCCTCGCTTCCCAACCCCATCCGTCCTTCCTGTGCCCTGTTGTTTCTCACGTTCTAGTGCATATTGCAAGGATTTGCAAATCTGGGGGTGTTTAGATCAGTGTTTGGGAAGCTACAGTGAAACTGTAGCCAAGATACAAGCTAATCATAATTTGAAGTTGTTTGATATCCCTGCTGAAATAAAACTATTTAAACCAGCCTAGACTGGTTTGCTGGTCTTAACGGACTTAATCCAGCCTAGCTGGTTCTCCCAGCATTACAAGTGCTAAAAGATGCTCTGGGACAGGGGCAAACTAATCACAGGAACAGAATTTGCATTTTTGGGTGAAACCAATGCAATGCAAAAATGCAAAAAGCTGGTAGATGTAATCTAAAGTGTTTAAATGATCAATAATATAAATGAACTTCAAGTGAGTTTTAAATCACAGAGCATGTGCCATTAAATATGGGCTGATGTTTATCCATTATTGACCAATTATTTAAATTAATCAAGTAATAAATTACTTGATTAATTTAAAAAACCTATATAAACATACATATACACAAATGTATGCTAAAAGTAAAATTTAAATACAAAATAATAATATAAATATAAGGAATAAATATAAATAAGAAATAAATGATATATACATTTAATATGTGTATGTGCGCACTTGTACAGTTATCTTTGTGAGGGCCAGTTTGAGTTTTAGCACATCAGTGTGAAGGACAATCTTATAAAGTGAGGACATTTTGGCCGGTCCTCACTTTCTGAGAGCCCTTTAAAGGCCTGTTTGAGTGTCAAGACTTGGTTTTAGGGGTCAAGTTATAATTGGGTGAAGGGCAGGTTTAGAGTAAGTGTTTGGGTGAGGCACTTAGTTCTGATGGGTAGGTTTAGGGTGAGGAGCTAGTGTTTGCATTGTGTCAACGTATGTCCTCGCAAAGATAGCTATACAGAGTTATAAGGAATAAATATAAATAAGAAATAAATAATATATACATTTAACATGTGTGTGTGTTAGGGGTTGCACAGACTAATCGAATATTTGACTAGTCGGCTTCAATGCTCTACCATGATGCTTTAAGCTTGATTTGGACTAGTCGCTGGTCCTATAGGGGAAGTCGTAGAAGGAATGTTTATTGTATAATGGTTAGAGTGTTGGAATAGTTATCCAAAGGTTTCGAGTTATAGTGTCGGGGTGTATGTGATTGTAGGTGGGGGAGTGAATGTGCAACTCTCCCCCATAAATACTGTGACTGAGTTGCCCTTGAGCAAGGCACCGAAACCCCAACTGCTCCCCGGGCGCCGCAGCTTAAATGTCTGCCCACTGCTCCGGGTGTGTGTTCACGGTGTGACTGTGTTCACTGCTGTGTGTGTGCACTTTGGATGGGTGAAATGTAAAAGAATTAGCGACCACAAGTCGCTAGAGTTAATTCACCACAGTTCAGAGAGGCACAAGAGACTAAAACAACAGCTACAACAACATAAGCATCTGACTGGACTCATCTCAAAGCCGACTCTAAGCCCTCCAACACCACCGCGGTTGAGCCCCGCAGCTCCTGCATGAAACTCAACGTCTGGAGCTGCACGCCTCTCGTCTCCAAAAGCTTTTCAGCTAAATATGTTTGTCCAGCCGTCCAAGAAAGACAAAGCTCTTAAGCCCCTGGTTCTTCAGGTGGGAGAGCCAGAGAGAAATACACCCTGACCCATTTTGTGGAGCATCTATAAATCATACCCGTCCGTCCCAACAGTCTGAACGGAGCATAATCTATTACGGTTCTCATACGCCGGGTCTCGGTTTGCTTTCATTGCTTTGCAGGTGGGGTAGTGGAGGCACCTGGCTCGTTTAATGTATGTACACACCATCTTCACACAAAAAGCCCCAGTTGTCACAGTGATGGGTCGCAGGTGTTATAAACGGCCCCTTTTTGGAGATGCTGGCGTCCATCATCAGCCTGCTCTAAAAAAACAGACAGCACTATGATAAATCCATTCAACCTTCCCGCACTTTCATCTGCAGCAGCGTCAAACCACATCCAGAGGTAGGCTATTGCAATCTGCTAAGGGACACAGGGTCGCTTTTCGAACAGGAAGTTGTCTCTTTTGGGTGACAAAGACACAGCTTTAGACAACGTGGAATACACGGCCAGCAAGAGAAAGGGGGTTAAAACATGACCTTGCCTCGCACACGCAGGAAATGAGAGGCTGTTTTTATGGAGCACTGCGAGATAATGGAGTGATTTATTGGAATGGAGCATTTCGTGCCAAGCCTAATTAATTCTGTCGCTCTGTGTTATTGCTGAGAATAGAGAAAAAAGGCAAGAGATATAATAGAGAGGGAAAGAGAATTAGAGAAAGTAGTATTTGTGTTCAGCTCTTTATTAGACAAACATCTGCTCTTCATATACATGTAGGCTGCAGAGTTTGTGTTGTGACTTTTAAAAGGAAATCTCACCCCCCCACCCCCCCAACACACACACACACTCTGGTGTGGTTAAGATGTTTACATTAGTGATGAAAGGTTACATAAAGCCAGCCTGCCACTGTCTTTCCGAATTAATGCAGCTAAAGAGAGCCTAAATTATTATAGTATTTCGATTTCTTGTGTATTTTTTGCAGATTTAGATGGAATTGGTTTTATAATTGTTATATGCCAATGTTTTCTGCATTGTTTTGGGTTTGGCCAAAACAGCTCTGTTGGAAGAGTGTTAGACTGAAGTCCTAAAGGTCTCTGGTTCGATCCCGGGTTTCGGCAGATGCTCCCTGTCCTTGACTCTTTATCTTAATATTTAAGACTACAGTATAATGCACTAATGCACATTTGCCTCTTGCACATTCATGTGTATCTTAATATTTAAGACTACAGTATACTTTCATGCACATTATTTTCTATTCTATATTTAATTCTACAGTATACATCTTTTTTTATATTTTATTCTTATATTTTTTTATTCTTATATTACTAAACTGCAAGCTATCATTACTGTAAGTGAAATCCATATAGCAAAGAAACAAATTTTTTATTGAAGGTTTATGAATAATCAACTGAAAAAAAAAAAAATCAGATTAAAAAAACATGCTCATCATGCCCATAAACATTTGACTGTAAAATAAAATAAAATAAAACCTGTCACTAAAAAGGCTTCAGAATTATATAAAAAAAAACCTTCCTCATCATGCTCAAGTAAAAAGAAAAAAACTTTATTGCTTGAACTGAAAAAATAATGGCAAGCTCATATAGATTTAACACTTTATAATAAATATTTATACAGTCACAGAGCTGTTTCATTGCTCATTTTACATTCATTGACTGTAAATCGTTATCTTCTTTGCAGTATTATATTATTAAATCACATTTCCATTAAAAAGAATATCAAGATATACATTTTTGCTCATATCACCCATAAACTGCATTTCTACACTCCTTGTTTCTTCCCTCGCACAGCAGCTGCTGAAACAAGGGTGGTTCTTAATTTAATAGTCCTTTGCTTTGCAGTGGCACTCTTCAATCCATTCTGAGTGGTAAGGCATTGCCCCCAGTTTCCGAGCCAGACTTCTGTTCCCAAACGTCAGTTTGATTGCTTTTGGGGCGCCATTTAATCTGCGGACTGGATTCAGATACTACTTTTCTATGCGAAACAAACTGCTTTTAGGTTTTAAAAACCTAGTGCTGTCTGTAATTTCCCCGCTCATGCGAAGACGCTCCTGAGATGAGCCTGACGGAGGATACCCATCCCCTCAAACAGTAGCAAGAAATAGAAGATCAAATTTATAGGGAGAATTTCATTCCTGTGAACTGTGCTAATTAAAGTGGAAATGGGCACATGTAACTATGACAGTGTGAAAGTGTAACATACTTTCGACTTGCTCTAGTTATCTCGGAAGAAACATCTTTTATCAGCCCAAGAAGTCAGGAAGAAGACAAACGCACATCCACCTTTCGGTTTCTGAGTTTATTAGCAAGCTAGAAAGCGACTAGGAAGAAAAAAGTGTAATTCCAAAATCCCTGTAGCTCCACAACCCTGTTAAAAAAAGAAGAAGAAGAAAAAAAAACCTGTTGCACTCTCTAGCTCCTTTCATCTAGATTTGTGCCTGGAAACAGTCGAGATCACCGGCCAACCGCAGGAAGAATACGCTGGCGGCTCAATAAATTTCCCTCAGCAGAATGGGCACTTGGCCAACGAGCTTGTTTTATTTGCTATAATGGCTTCCTCTTGGCAAAATGTGAGCGAAAGGGAAGATGAGGGAGGATGTCGGAGAGCTACTGAGGAAAAGTAACTTATGTCAGTGATGAACAGCTATAACTCCTGACTGAAGACACACGGCTCATCCCGCAGTAGATCTTCTTCTACAAGCTTCCAATCGGTCAGCCCCATTTGCAGTCAGTGTAAATCAACCGTCGACGGCGTTGTGCCATCAATGTGTCAAGCGGTTTAGCCTTGTGCTGCTCACTTCGATCCAGAAAACTGTCACCTGGAACACCTGGAGACTTTAGTAGAACAAATGCACAAACCGGCCTCCTACCCTCCATATGCCCCACTACCCTCTGACCACAAATAAGGAATAAAAATGGAGTGAAGTTCATAACGAGCAGAAACAAGAAAATAAAGTCACACTGATGGATCGAAACGGACTGTATAGAGATCCTTCCACACAGCTAGAAGCCATCTATAGCACTACCTTGCCTACTGAATAATGAAATGAACTGCAATATGACAACAATTTAACATCTAGGCAGAAAGAACTAAGACTATTAAAAAAAAGGACAAAAACTATTTATGTTTCAATAATATCGATGAGAAAAATATTGCTAATGTAATATTACTGTTGTACATATCAACTAATGAAAATGTAAAAATAAAATTCAAAAAAGTAAAAAGACTAACATATTACTTTTGTTCTGTGCAATAAAAGTTTATTATTATTTTTATTATTATTAAAAAGAAGACGAAGATAAATTAATAGCAGTGGTAGTTTAAAAAAAAAAAAGTGTACACACGAGCCCCACAGCTCAATATGTGAGGAGGAGATATGGACTAACCGCTACATCACAGCTCTTTTTTAAACATGATGAATCATGACTAAGAAATGCAGATGTATAATGTAAATAGGGGCAAAAATTCCTTTCTCCCTCTCCAAAGTGCACGAAGAGAGAAGAGGATTGATTTTCAGGTTCCATCACAAAAACGCCACATGAAACACTGTGGAAACCAGGAACGTGCAGCTGGAACCACAGCGCCTTTATAATACCTTCCACCAGACACAAACTGCTCCTCATTCACCTCCTGCCAGAGACAAAGATGAGGATGTCTGTGATGTTTGATGTTCCTCTCCATTTCACACCATGATGGCAAAGCTAGAGAAGGAAAGCTCTACAGGAAACGCCACAGCAAAGTTTTTAGTTTAGTTCTTATTACATGGCATGTTTATTATCATATTGGATCCTAGAGAGAAGAAAAAGAAGGGATAGGACTGGGATATGGCTAAAGACCAAGTATATATTTGTTTCATTGCGTATGGAAGAGTATGCATGACACATCATCAGCATAGTATGTACATACTGTGCATGTGTAGACAGATTTTAATAAATCGCACATACTCAAGTTTAGCTTGCATAAGCACTAGTGGTTGACCGATATATCGTCAAGGCCGATATATGAGCCGATATTTGCCATTTTTTAAAATATCGGCATAGACTGACAAGTTTTTCTGCTTGGCCATTGTGTTCGAGGCGGGACTTTTATTTTGACGGTGCTGAGAGCGGCAGCACCAGAGCACACAGTGCTCACATTCTCCCTCTTGTTTGCTGTCATTGTTCAGTTCTGCCAAATACAGATAGAAGTCTATCTAATAATCAGACGGAACTGTTGAACAAATAAATTAAAAGGTATACAAAAAGTATTTTAACAATTGCTTTTATATTATTAGTAACAGAAAGGCAAACATAATACTTTCTCGTTTGCCATCAGCATTCAGCAAATACGCATATCATTTACATAAACCTTTAAATGACTAATGAAAATTTAATTTCACAAACCTTGCAGACTTAGTCGAATCCAGCTGTGAGATCTTGTGGAGTGTGCATTTGTATACTGCCTGATCGCGTGTGCTCTGCGTGACAGTCGATTCGTGCGAATTGAATCCGGACAGAAGGAGAGGTCAGCTTCACTGGAGACGCACAATCAACTTTAAACTCGTTATTTCAAACTATGCTGATTTATTCATTTGCACACTTTCATATTCATGTCATTTTTACTGCATGCTGCATGTAAAATGAGTGTTACCTTGGATTTAGTTGAAAAAATATGATTCTCAATGCGCACAAACTTCCCAGATTACCAAGTGTCCTGTTGGTTACAGTGTTTACTTTCTTTTTGTATGTATTTTAAAATATTTCTTTATTTGTGAAAAATAGAATTAAAGTAATAGAGTAATAGAATTATTGGAACACCAATTAAGATATTTTTAATGAAATCCGAGAGCTTTCTAACCCTGCATAGACAGCAACGCAACTACCACTTTCAAGGCGCAGAAAGGTAGTAAGCACATTGTTAAAATAGTCCATGTTTATGTCGTAAACGCACATCAAATACTGACACAGAAGAGAAAAAATTGTTGAATAAAGCCATTATTTTTGTTTTCTTTGCGCAAAATATTCTAATACCTTCATAAAATTGAGGTTGAACCACCGCTATCACGTGGACTATTTTAACGATGCCCTTACTACCTTTTTGGGCCTTAGGTAGTATGAGGTAGTATGAGGTAGTACGAGGTAGTTGCGTTCTTATTATGTGGTGTTTAAGTGGTAGTCGCATCAGTGGCCACCTGAGATGCAAAAACATGCTTGAAGAGGAAATTAAAAATCTTTAAACCTGTGATTTGTTTCTAAGCGTGATAAACACTCGCAGACATGTAATCATCCAGAATCAAACAAACATTGCCCTCTTCATTTAAACGCCAGCTGTGAGAATTTGCTTTCAACTACAAGTTGAATTTCCATCTCCAAGGGACAAAAAAGACCCACATGCCTGTAGGAACACCACATGAGTCTTCCTTTCTTTTGTCTCGCCTCACCTGACTCGGATTTCCCCTACAATGCTGCGGGGGCAGCGTCATGCATGCCAACCACTCCCCCACGAGACACATCTGCACGCAACAGCAGACGGATCTGTTCCCATTAGCATGACAACGCTACACACAGGGCAGAAGCAGCAGGCAGGAGGTCTCCCGCTGCACATATGGAGAGACGCCTGTAATTCGCTTGTGTAGGAGAGTAAAGAAGCTAGATCTTTCAGCGCTCGCTAGGGTGACAACTTCTGGGGGAAACAGAAGAAAGACAGAACAAACAATGGGGGACAGAAAGAAAATGAGGTGCCGGGGTGAAGGATCCCAGCAGAAGGTATTCATTAAATTCGTTTTTTGCCAATAAAGCTGCCATCTTTCGAGGATTCCTTCATCCCAGTGCAATCCAGGCTAGCAGCCAGTTCATAGCAGGTTGAGCTATAAAGCAGATGAGAGTGGATTCAACTCTGAGCCAGTCTATGACAAGACAGCACCAAATATTCACCAGTTTTACTGACAGGAACCATATAAAACAATAGGGGCTTTCTCACCGCTTTAGTTCCAAAACTAAATGTACAATACTAAAGTACTAGGAAGATTTTGGTTTAACTATTTCCCAGTACCATTTAAAGGGTTGCATTCGTACCGACAATGTGTACTAGTAAGTGACGTAAGCCGGTTGACCACAACGTCATTTGTGCGTGGCGTTCAAAAACGAAAACAAAGAAGAACAACGTTAATAACAGGAGGATGGAGGACGCTGTGATCGGAGCTGTGTTTTTGTTGTGTCTCGTGGGTTTCACAATAATGGTCATGGAATGTCGACGTATATATAAAGCGATTGAAAGAACGGAAAGGAGGACAAAGAATCTCCAACGACAACTGGCAGCGCCACATTTGCTACAAGTCTCTGTTCTCCATACTTGCGAAATAAGTTGACACAATGTTTACAGTATGTTTACACAGCATTTGAAATCATAGCGGGTGAGGGAGTTTTCGTACGTGTTTGGCTAATCAATGTCTACTTACGTCACGGGTAGTACCAGCTGTGCTGGTTAGACCCTGCTCCGGAGTAGGAGTTAATTTGGTTCTCGAAAAAGGCAGTCCAGTACTAAAACCGCACCCAGTTCCGGCGGTGCGAAAATGACAAAAAGTGAGTTCCACAATTATTTCTGGTACTATGAAAAGGTTCCCGCAGTGTAAAAGGCCCTAATGGGCCAAGGAGGAACTGATTTTGTACTAGTTATGTGTCTTTGATTGTTGTGAAGATGAAACACAAGAAGTAGTTGTGATTGGCAAGGCTTGCTCTCATCAAGGACAGAGCCAAACATTTTCTTTTTCATTTTCTTTCGTCTTGAGGAGGGATATGAGCCTGGCATGGAGCCTGATGCTAACGTTGTCCAGCATATGCAGGGAGTGTAGTGCTCCGTCTCTCTGGGGGACTGAATGGGAAGATGGAAGCATGCAGTTTCAATTATCCAACTCTGAACTGTGCTCTTACCAATCAGCAGCCACGCATTGCATTACCCCTGGGGCAGGATGAGATGCTAATTCAAACTGCCTGTGCTACTGTCAGCAGGCCTCAGTGAATGCTAACCAAACAAGCCACATTTAGTGTTCAACATAAGGCACGGGACTTAATAAAAGCTACTGTTGAACTCCGATCCAGGGAGTAAACTTGAAAAGACTGCAGAAAAAGCTTGCTAATAGAAGCGTTACATTGTGATTAGCCGCTAATCAGATATGGACAAGCACCCATTTGCACAGTTTAGCTGGGTTCCAACACACAAATGTGCGGTTTGCTTTTCCACTGAACTAGTGGGAGCCAAACGACCTGGTTATCCTTGCAAGTTTGCACTTTGTTGGATTCTCCTTTGCATCTTAGAGGAAGAAAATGGAAGCCATGTGTTCTGCTATGTTTATATCTTTCCTTGACTCTCTGAAAGTCAGTGTTAGGTGACACCGACTTCTATAGAGGCACTGCAACAGACTTTCTCCACCTTGTTTTAGTGGTATTTTGATTGAGACAGAGCTGAAAAGGTGGCGCCTGGAAAATCTTGGATAAAAGAACTTGAAATGGATCATGATATGAACAAGACCTTGGTGTAACAACAGCACCGTCAAAGCTAGTCACGGCAAACTTCTAAGCAAAATGGCTGTAGTTTCTAGGAAACAAATAGAGGACAAAACATTTAAATGCAATGCATAAAAACACATCCCTGAATCAAGAGGCACTGTAGAAGTTTGCCTAGTTCCATAACTCGACAACGAAATTACAAAATTTTCTTTAACCTTAAGTTTTTTTTTTATTTCATCAACATTAATTATGAAAAGTAGAAAAATGCAAAGCATGACAATAATTAAACTATTTTAATTAAGAAAAAGGACAAAAATGAGGAATGCACAAAGCGTTTTTGTAGAACAAAATCTAGAAAGCTCATGATTATTTTAAAAACTTTAAACATAATCAGTAATGTCATGGATTGCCCTACTTTAGCTGAAGCTGAAGAGTGAATAAACACAGCTAAACTGAGGTACTTTGTTAGCAGGTTAATTAACTTGAATCCTGTACAACAAAAACCTAAAATTACAAGTCACGTTGTGAATGCACTCCTTCCATTACAAAACGCTAAGACACAAACAATGTTTTAGTAAAATGCTGATGCATGTTTAAATTAAAATATAAAATGTTTCAATGATTGGATTCATTTTGCATCCATTAATTAAATTGCTACTTTCATTGACTATAATGAGATACCATTTAAAAAAAAACAATTAATATAACATGTCAAAATAGCAAATAAACTTACAGGACAGTGTCATAAAACACGAAAGCTAGTGTAGAAAACAACTATGTAGTATTAAAAAATGCATAGAATTTTTTCCTGTTACTAGTAATTCTCTCACTTTTCGTAGTTTCTGTGGCACAGTATATGCTGGGGTTGTTTCTCCCTGGTCCTCTCATCTGCGACATCTTTGGCCATATCTTCAATCACTCCTGCTAAACACCCCCCTGCTGAAGCCTGGTGTCAGGCTTGCTGTGTAAGCGCTTTCCCGTGACGACCCCTCACTCTCCTGACTTTTCCATCAGACGCGGAGCAGTGTGGCTGGGGTCACAGATCTTTGGAGTGCAGCCAGTCACAGCTAGTCACTCACTAATTGCCCACTTCTAGAGTTAGTTACGGTGACAAAGAAACCTCAGCATCCAGGGGGCATGACCGCTCATGAGATAGAATTATATGGATGGATAGGCCATGAGTGGAGCTAACTGCGAGAGAATTAGATGACCTATCACCTAAAACAAGAATTGATAATAGTGTACAGTAGTCAAATAAACACCTGCTGCACTACTTTGTGAATAATTAGTCGCCAGAAACATACTCTATGCAAGCACACAAACATCAAAACACAAAAACTAAACAAAAAAAAAAGTTTACAACAATTAACACTGGAACATGCTTGTACATGCTTTCTGAGGAACATGTTCTTGCATTATCATTTGGAACATCAACGGTTTTTATTTTAATATGCTTCGTAATTGGTGTTCTTCAAATGGTTGCTTCACAGAAGAAGAAGAAAAAATATAAAATTTAGAAGAGTTTACAGTGCACACTAGTCGAAATGCAATGCATCCTTGCATACAGTTTTGAATTGCAACATTTGAGTAGCTAGAATCATTTACGTTCACGAATTTGTATAGTGTACGTTTTGGCCCTTTGATACAAGGAATGAGGGGAAATAAATAATGACATCTTCTCTCTTTCATACGCACAGTTAAACATGCCTCACGAGCTTGCCAACTGGAAACCATTATCCAATTGAGTGGAATTAGAGCATTAACATAATTAAGGCATTCACTACATTACATGGGAAAAATGCTCATTTGCTTGCCTAAATTGCAGTACAATTCCATGATTCCCTGTACATTCCTCTTTCGGCACTACGCTATAATTTCCGCTCTGGTGTCCATTTCATCAGTATCAACTTTGTGAATGGGTCCTGGTATTAGGGACCGTTGTTCTTTCTGTCTGTATCGTGATGGAAGGACAGAAAGGATATTCAGATCATATTTCTGCAAGAAAAAACTGCCCTTCCTGTCTCTCTGAAAAGCCACAGATCAACCAAATTCCAATCCAAAGCGCTTTTATCCATCATTTTTGTAATTTCTGACTGGATTTGGTTACAAAGATTCTCTGCTTTTCCACCGAGGTTCAAGGACACAAAAAAGTACTTACTGAAAATATTCTTGCACTGTCATATTTTAAAATTCAGAAACCTCTTCCCTCTGCCAATTACAGCCCATTATACAGCTATCATAGAGCCACTGATGTCAAGACGATGGACAACATGGCAGCTTGTAACAGTTCCAACAGTTGTAGGAGGAGGGATGATAACTGGCATTAAAGAACTGGTTTTTCTATCCAGATTGTAGGAGTCTGAGAGGATTCCCACAGCTTCACAAGTTTACACAAGTGTCCACAGTCACAGTTTGTGCAAATGCAAGAGCCAATCATGCATCATTGATCATGATTTTATGCCTTGCAAACATAAACATTTGGTTTTCTGTGATGTAATGCACATGGTTGACGCAAACTCAATTTAAATCTGGTATGCTAGAATTACATTATTAGACAAATTTCATATGGGTAGTGTGGACATGTGCTTTTTGGTTTCTCCCAAGGTTTCTTCCTCATCCACTCTTATAGCACATTACAAATGAATTTCAGTATTTCTGTTGTATTTTCTTACAACATAAAAATAAATTATATATATATATATATATATATATATATATATATATATATATATATACACACACACACACACACCACACACACACACACACACACACACACCACACACACACACACACACAAATATACATACATACATATAACATACATACATATATATATATATATATATATATATATATATATATATATATATATATAGGGGCTAGTGAAACCGCTACCAGACCAAGTAAACATAACTATTTACCTGGCAGGGCCTGTAGAAAAATGCTTACGGTTGAGTCCTGCTATATGTGAAACATTACTGCAATAAAACACTGCGATTTGCATCAATGCACAGCACATCAGCAACAGACTCTAAATGTCAAACTCATGAATAAAAGTGATGCAAGGTTCATATCGGTTGATTTATATCATTAGCCTATGCTGGATTACCAGAGCAGATTGTGAATCCAAATCTCTTTTTTCTTCTTTTGACTCCATGGCATTTAGAGCCTGATCTACATGCTGCTGAGTGTTTCACTGTGAAGCATCTGGTAAAATAAAACCCATTTGTCCAACGCTACTGTATCTGTGCTAACACACCTCATACTATTTTGTTCATTAAATAAAAAATAAAAAAAAATTCCAAGCAGGTACTGTTCCATTTACAACAGGAATCGAGAGCTTTTCATTGAACAAACCCATTTGATGTGTTGCAGTTTTATAAGCCTACTTGACACGTTAAAACACAAGCAGGCCGCCAGTGTAGCAAAATTCTATGCCTCTCTGTGGTGCCTGCCTGTGTTTTTGGTAAACAGAGACTTTCTGCTAATGCGACTTTCTAATGCCACACAGTAAAAGCAAACTAACAGCGGGGTACCGAACTCTCTATGCGTCTCCCTTCAGTCCTCTTTGGATTGTTTTTGTTTTTCCTATACTGGCCAGTGTGGGCAGCTTTTTAACAGCTGGAGAGCTCCTCTTTTACAGGGCTTTCTATCTTTAAAAGATGGCATCGAAAAAGTAATAAAGACTGTATTAAAATGTTTACAGCCTGCAATCATTTGGAATAAAGCCTCTCTTTGCTGCATTTGGACTCAGTATGGAGCGAGAAAAAGAGAGAGGGACTCCAAGGTCAACATACTCTTGTGTTTCAAAGGTGCTAAAACAAACAGGCTGCAACAAGAATCCAGCTAATGCTCCACCTCTTTCTGTTTAGTGAAAAATGACATCAATTCAAGGACTATGAACAGGTCAGAAGAATGAAATGGCTGCTCGGAATGTGTATGCTTCTGAAAGATTGGTGTAGTTTAAAGGGACAGTTCACCCAAAAATGACAATTCTGTCATTTTTGAGCAAACTAATTGAAATAATGGCAGTTGTGGATTTGTAGACTCACGTGACTATCTTGAGATCACATGATCATAAGGTAATTCCACTTTTCGCTCGTGGAATATTTTGAATGCTGCCAAGGAACTAAAAAAGTTTAACGTGCATAAACACAAAATATTCTGAAGACTGTTGGTAACCAAAGTTGACAGTAGCCATTGACTTCCATTGTAACAATATGAAATATGAAATAGATACATATATTATGGAAGTCAATGGCTGTTTGATTACCATACCATCATTCTTCAAAATATCTTCTTTTGCACTCAACAGAAGAAAGAAACTCATACAGGTTTGGAAAAACTTGAGGGTGGGTAAATGACAAAATTTAAATTTTTGAGTGAACTATCCCTTTAAATGGGACATCGGATGCCCATTTTCCACAAGTTTGTATGATTCTTCATGAAATGTACATTGATCAAAATTCCTCAATGGTCGTCTAAAACAGCCCCCTTTTTACCTTGTCAAAAACAGCTCTGTTCACAGCGACCTGTTTTGGTCCATGTCTCTTTAAATGATAATGAGCTACTGCTAACCCCACACTCTCATCCGTTTTGTGTGTATTCTGTGGCGCATTACCATCAAAAACAAAACTAAACCACTGTGTCCTCAGTGGCTCTGATGTCGAGAAAAAATGAAGACTTATGTTCACTTTTACACCCAACTACAAAACATCTGCACTGCTTATGAGGCATTGTTGTCGCTACAGCTGCTCGAGTGAGGAGAAAATGGCAAACAGTGTACAACTGGCTGACGGCGGAGATATGCTAATTCGGGACAGTCTGTCATGGTTGTTTGGGGGGGGGGGGGTTTGAGCAGTATGATGCCATACTACTCAGAAAATCAAAACGGCTTGATAACTGATATTGTTTAGGTTTTTGGGGGATTAAGAAATGGAGCGAATGGGTTTTTATCATTGTAGGGTGGTTGTGTCCACACACTGCTAAAACACCATGCAAGTTATGCAAACAGCATGTAAAAGTGAATTTTGCATTCAACTTTCCCTTTAAAGGTACCATTTTTTTTTTTAGAAGGTGGAGTTACCGAATGGTCATGTGATCTTAAGGTGGTCATGTGATTCATGAGATGACCCACGCTACAAATGCACAACTGCAATTTTCACATCAATAACATAAGCACTAAATGCAATAATATCCCCCCCCAAAAAAATAATAAAAACATAAAATTGGAAGTTCATGCTCTAAAACCTGATTTTATAAGATGTGTTTGAAGCTGTTTTATAGCTAATGCACACTGTGACTAGACCAACTGTTCATAAAATGCACAAAGTTATGCTGTAAGGAGTGTACAGTAAGGTTAATGGGCTATATTACTCGTCAGAAGTCATTCATTTTGTATTTATTAATCACAAATGTATTTTATCCTATTGCTGTTGCTGTCATTTTCCAAAATGAATTGATTTACCTGTGTGTGTTTTATGCCTATCAACAAACCTTTATTCCTGTCAATCACTAACACACAGCCTCTAGTGTCTTTTTTGCTTTACTTCAAAACAGTAATAAATCTAAAGCTTATGTAATATTATTTAAATGAGTGGGGTTTTCAACTCCAGCTGTCACCGAACTGCAGATTAAACATAAGCGCAAAGCAAATCGGCCAACAAAGAGACACTAAACGAAAAGACCATCAGATGTTCACGCATCACATAACAAAATGATTGTCTCCATTCGCTTTCATGTTTCTGCAAGACATACACAGATCCCAGAATAGCGCTACAGACTGGTGTGGACATCAGAATCACAATCACGGCACTGATTTTCCCAATGAAGAAACCAGTGTTTGTTACAGTCATTTCAAGATGATGAAAGAAGAACAAAATGAGATTAAATACCCATTAAAAACTGCAATTATTTATGAAGAAAATTAGGATTGTCAATAAACTTAATTACATTAAAATTCATTAATTTTAATTACAGGATGAGCCAGTTAATTAATAACAACTAAATTCACCAAAAATGAAAAGTGTCATTCTAAGATGGATGAATGAAAGGGGATTAAATACTCATGAATAAAAAGACAGCTAAAAAGACATTCTAAGACAGCAATAGAACAAATAAATAAATTAGATTAAATACACATAAAAAATGTTTTATTACAGAAATAAGGAATTACAGAAATAATTTATGAAAAAAACTTAGGCTGTCAGTCTATTTAATTGCATAATATTTAATTCACTGAAATTAAATGGTGGCAATTAATTAATCTAATTAAATCACAATTAATGGCATATTTTTGCATTATTTTTTAATGTACTTGCACTGAATTAATGCCTTTAATTGACAAAAACTTCTTAAAAATAACAAGCAGATTGAACATATACTATAAGAGTACAAGATTTCCTCTGCCATGTGTGTCCCTTCCTGTTTATCTTCACTAATCCTGAACATGAACCCTCTGAGCTCATGACATTCAGCTGAGCAACTTACAAGTGTGCGTGACAGACAGCAGGATATTACAGATGTCAGTCAGACCAGCGAGCGTCTCTTTTGAGGCCTGGTTTAGTGTTTCAGAGTGAAATTGTGTTTCTGTCGCTCAACACAGATACTCCACACATTTCAGCTGTAAGCAATTTTCAGAGACTTCAAGGAAGAGCACAGACTGTGAGGAACCGATCAATGTAAAAAAACAAGTCCAGTTTGTTGCACAGATTGTAAAGCTGACCACTATTTAAAATCACAAAACTTCAAAAAGAGACTAGCAAATCTTTTTGGGATTAAAAAAAGAAAAGAAAAAAGTGTCTGTGACTACAGAATCGTCTGGTTACTGAGACAGAGAGAAAGCCTAAAGAAATACCCTTAAAGTCGAGCTCACCTAAGAGCTTCATTTACACATTAAAGAATAGAAAAGTGGGCCATGCTATTTTCAGAGCTCAACCTTTCCACGACTCCAGCGAAAGCTGAGAGGTAAAACAGGTGTTGCTGTGATGCATGAGAGGGCAGGTATCTGGGTTGAAAGCCAGTAGGAGACCCGGGGCTCAAATACAGTCACAGCTAACGAGACACTGGATGAAATGTCGAGCAGCCAGCAACACACAGTTTGAACCACAGACTACAGTCTGAAAAATAAAGCCTCCAATTAAAAGCAAGAAGACTGTACAACCTGATGCAATTCAAGAACCATTTTAAAAACAAAGAACTTTTACAGATTAAGATGTACAAAAACAAAAAAAGGGACTGTCCAGGGTAGTCATCCAGCATATTTTCAGTATATTTTTATGAGATTTTATATATATGTGTCCCAAAAAAATTATCATTAAAAACAATACTTAAGTTATTATACAATGCTACTGAGAAAAGATAACTTTTTTATAGTGGCTGGGGGTATTTTTAGATGTACTTTAATTAAGTAATTTGATGCTTGCTTAGGTTTAGACAGACAGACGTACGAACAGAGTTAATTACGTAAATTTGAAGCTTTGGAGATAAATAAGTGGAGAGGAAGAAGGAAGGAAGGAAGGAAGGAAGGAAGGAAAGGAGGGAGGGAGGGAAGAAGAAAGAAAGAAAGAAAGAAAGAAAGAAAGAAAGAAAGAAAGAAAGAAAGAAAGAAAGAAAGAAAGAAAGAAAGAAAGAAAGAAAGAAAGAAAGAAAGAAAGAAAGAAAGAAAGAAAGAAAGAAATGTAGCAAGGGAAAAGACTGTTATAGCCAAGTGGGGCTGAAGTTTGTTTTTGTTTTTCACCAACCACTACCAAAAACACCCTAGCAACAACATAGCAACATGATAGCAACCATTTATAACAGTTTATCATTGTCTGCAAATCATATGTGTGCCGAACTGTAGGGCATGGTCCGTACGGATCAGGGATCAACTACAAGCCGATTCACCCCTACCCAGAACACCTTAGCAACCACATAGCAACATCCTAATTTTAATAACCTAGCTTAATGGTAGTGATTTATTCTAGGGCAAACACCACTCATATTTTCTTCATAAAATATAAAAAGCTTCTTTGAAAATGTCAGAAAAAAAAAAGAAACCTGGAAAGAAAACTTGTAGGCAAGAGAAAGAGAAAGAAAAGAGAAGAAAAGAAAAGGACTCCAGAAAGACTCCTCTGAGAGATAGTGCTGGATGTGTTATTTATGTGGAGATGCTGTGGACGTCTTGCTGCTTGGACACACCAGGGGGGCAGACCTACACCCCATTCATTTACCTCGCCAACGTTGCACATCACCATGGGAACCTCATTACCACACTCCCGCACTCTCTAGTCAGCGCCTTTGCCGAGCAGATTCAGTCACTTTTCAGAAAACAGGGGATGAAATGGAGAGAGAGAGAGAGAGAGAGAGAGAGATCAGCACAAGTGAAATCAGCCTTCACCTCCAGTGTAGAGGGAGTTGGAGAATAACAATGAGTGAAGCTCAGATAAAAAGACAGCGGTTTTAATAACTTTCAGCCGAGAGGACAGACAAGGCAACAGCTTGGAAAAAAACGTAGGAATATAAGAGGAAGCAAGATCCAGATAATGATCTGAGCGAACGCCGGCCCCATTAGGCGGCGAGATGGTTTGTGTGTGTCCACCTGTCTGTGGACGTCAGCGAGCGACTGCTGTGCCGCTTGTTAGAACATGGAAGTTTGTGTCTCAGGGGAAGTACTTGAACCGGAGGTGGAATCTCTCAGACATCTTTCGCTCTTGTTCTCCTTCCTTGGTTTCTGTCTCACACCATCTCCTGCAGTGACACTTTCATATTCAGATAAGCCAGGAATAATGGCACACATGCCTGATTGAAGCATCACGCACATACGCCTCATCACACTGCCTTGTTAGACTGACCGGGGAGGCGGACGAGACAAAGGGACCGACGTCCCACTGTGGGAAATTATCTCAGAGTTTGAATCAGTGCAGCAGGAACGGCTGCTGGGGATTTTGCTTTTTTCTTACCAGGCTGTGGACAACTGCATCATTCTGGTGATGATGATTAAAAAAAGGTGGACATTCTTATTTTGGATTATTGATTATAAACTTAACATTGCTTTTTCACTTCCCAACAAAGACAGGGAGTTTTACAGCACTAAAGTAATAAAATGAAGATAAAAAGATTGGTTCTGGCCTTGGTTCTGAAAGTAATTTCCCTGTGGATTAAAATAAATAAATCTTTGTAAAAGAGTTACAATAATAACAACATTACAAACTTTGATCTGAAGGAGAAAATATTTGAAACAAAAAACAGAATGTGTATTTAATGGCTGTAATGAGGGAAAGAACTACAGTCCATTGAAGAATAACTAATGAAATAACTGAATTAACAACAATGGAAAAATATGAAACTATTGATTTAAAGATGTTGATTAAATGGAAAGAAACACCATATTTTACGTTTATTACAAAAATGTACTAAAACTGCTTAAAATTACTAAAGCCTGGAATACACTACACTATTCTTGCCCCGATTTTCTGCCGATTTACTGTCTGGAGAGGTTGACGCTAATTGCCGAAAGTCAGAGTCAGTCTGCAGATTTGAGTTGACAGATTCTATAGAAAATTGCGTTATCGGAGGATATCAACAAACATGTTTGATATTTTCAGCCGGTTTTAGAACACGTTGTTTTCCTTTGTCACTATTTCCAAAGTCGGTAAGTGTATGTTGCCTAGTGTTTTAAAAATCTGTTCAGATTTGAAAGGTCATGTAGTGTATTCCAGCCTTAAAACTTAAAAAATAAAACTAAACTCAATATTTAAAAAAATAATAATAAAAACTCACAAACAAATTACTAAACCTTAAACTAAAATTACAATATAATACAAAATATTAACAAATGCTATAACTGTATTTAAATAACACTAAAATACCACTGAATAGAATAGAATAGAGTAGAATAGAATAGAATAGAATAGAATAGAACAGAATAGAATAGAATAGAATGAAGTAAAACAAGCAATCAGCAAACTGTAGCAGAACCCCAAGAAGATTTGCGAATTGAATAATTCAATCAAAAACAAAGGATAAATTTAAAACTATTTGTTTAAAGATGTTAAATATATGGAGAGAAACAGTGCATTTTACATTTATTGCAAAATAAGCAAAAAAATCTATATATTTTTTTTAATATATATTTTTTTTTACTAAAACTGCTAAAATGACAAATTGAAATAAAACTAAAACTGAAAGCCATAATAAAGACAAACATAAAAAAAATACTTTTAAAAACTTTAAAATTAAAATGACTTAATGAAAATGTTTATAAAAATAAAAGTTAATTCAAAATATTAATAAATCCTATAGTAGTATGAATTTATGAAATGAAATGCATTTATTTTTATCACATTGTGCCTGAAGAGATTTAATCGATTCCTCCGTTAATTTCATCTCAAATTTCCCAAGTCTGTTTAGCAGCGACTCCCTCCAGCTAAAGAACATTTTTAACAACTGAACTTCTGAGTTTGTCCAAATAATCCATGCAAACAGATTCTGTTTAACAACTGTGACCACTTTAGATTCACACTAGCGTTTTGGCTCCTGTTTGGATCCTGTTTGCAGGATACTAACCTGACTTTACGGTCCCTCCCAAACTGTCCAGTCGCTGCATAGAAACTACTGCTGTAAAACTGAACAGATTTGTGTCTAGATACGAGCAAGACTGCCAATGGGTATGAAATCCACAGCCCCGGAGATGATACAAGATCAGCGTCATAAAAGCCCAGATGGCTGATAGCCTGTGGCAGACCTGCAGGACTATAGATGGCCATTACACTATGGCCAATTATAGCAATCGCAACGTCTCTCAGGAAAAATTAATGGCTCGGAGCAGGCAAAGCTGAAAAATGATGTGTCTGCATGTGGGTTTGTTTCTAAACAACTTAAACTGACTGTTTGAAAAATGGAAGGAGTAGTGCACACCAAAGATGGAAGCGTAGGGAACGGCCCCAAAGTGTATTGTGTAAATTAGTAGAATGATCTTGATCTTTGTGGTGGATCTCCATGCTTCCCAACTAGACTGTAAGCTCTTCTGGCTCGCTTTGTTGTTGTTTTTTGATTTATGATCAGGCTTGCGGTAAGTTGAATCATTAATGCCATCGAGATGCTGGTCCCCGCATAGCAAATCAAAAGGCCTTTATAGAGGAAAGTCTTCTTAAATGTACACTCTTTTTTTAGATGTTTTTTAATTCAGTTTAATGAGACAATGATAGGACAAGGTTCATTCACACTGACACTGTTTGTACATTACTACAAGAACAGATGGCAGACACATAAAAATAATAAATGAAAATGTCATAAGAAAAAGTATATAAATACTAATAGACAACATACATTTATGGTTATACTGAACTCTAAAACTCAGTTATGAAATGTTTAATAATGTTTTTAATTGTAATATACTACTTTTTGTAATTATTACACTTGATATATATTAATATATACTTGACATGTTACTGTTTTATAAAAATATGTGTTATGTATGTATGTATGTGTATATATATATATAAGTTTATTAATATATATACATTATTGTATAATATTATAATATAATAAATCTATATTAAGTGTGTGTGTGTGTGTGTGTGTGTGTGTGTGTGTGTGTGTGTGTGTGTGTGTGTGTGTGTGTGTGTGTGATATCTTAAAAAATATGTTGAGCATATTTCTGAATTTTTGAGTTCAGCATACTACATAACACACTTTTAATATCAGTATTTATAATATTTATATTGCATTTATAATATTGGCTATTTTTTCTTTCTTATATTTAAACAGTTTTGAGTTGAATAATAAAAAAAAATTAAAAAAAAAATGATATGATATGATATGATATGATATGATATTTACTGTTAAAGTGAACTAGCTTATCTTGTTTTGTTTTGTCTATAAAAGTATCCATTCATCCCGGATTTCTACTACAGTACATCCCATCAGTGTGTAATCAAAAAAGCTCATGCAGGCAATAGAATCAAGGTGTTGGTTGACCACACGGGCAAAAGCCACTAATTAATCTGCTACAATGATGAGGCAGCAGCCGCTCTGGCTGGGAGCCACGCTCACCCCATAGCACACCGCTGCAGTCCAGACACCCCCAATCTGGCAGCCTGCTGTAATTAGGGCCAAATCGCCTATTTCCCATCACCCTGCATGCTTAGAAATCAATACTTAATTACCTCCAAGCCCTCCCTTTAGAAAACCCAACATAGACAGGAAGCTTCTAACACAAAATAAAGCAGACCCTCTTCTATCCATCTGAACGATCAGGATCTTTTTGCCTCATATTTTCCTTTTCATCCACCTCTTTCATCTTTTCCTACATGCCCAGGGTTCTTTTTTTTTCTCCTGCCTAAGCTGGAGATTACATTTATGGCAACAGCACAGTGAAATATGTTTTTATGATGATTCTGCATAGGCAAAGAGGTCATAACTCAGTCTTAATGAGAGAAAGAGAGAGCAAGAGCAAGAGGAGGCCCAATCAACTGCACTGAACTGCCTTTTCACACATCAGAGACATTACCCTGCCTGCCACGGTAAAAATAACATCTGACAAACTGCTTTTTGATGAAATATTAATGATCTAATAACATTAGTCAGCCCTCCTGCTGACCCAAACCTTGATTTTCTGAGGTGAGCTGATTGCGAGCAGCGAGCAGTTTAAAATCAGTGAAGGTGAGGAGGAAACGGCGTGTTCAGTCACACGGTGCTGGTGATACAAGACACAGCCGAGAGGACAAAAGATCTGAGCGGAAACAATTGTGTCAGGTACAGGATGTTGAAATCCTCACGCTAATGATGTAGGCCTAAGCTCAAAATAAGTCATTATTAAATACTGGTGTGTGATGAGAATACAAATTGAGTAGCTTTATGAGGATAATAATGTTCTTATTTTTCAAAGCATTTAGACTTTTGTATGGTAGACAATAAAATGCACAAAAAATCCTATAGACTAAAATTGAAGGAGGGAATCAAACTACTGTACTGTATATCTAGAAATCAGAATATCAGAGAGACTTGAGCAATTACTCATTTACATTTTGCCCACAGAAACTTAATTAACAAATTAGGAATACATTAAATTGCCAAACAACCACTCTTTACCAAAAATTTGGGTTGAAATGACCTGAAAAGAGGATAAGTGTTAAATTTCTTTCTGATACCAATAAGTCTATATTTATTTAAATGAAACAGCAAAAACTAAAATAAAATTTTTAAAAAATTGTTTAACATATTTATTGTACATTATACTTTTAGAAGACCATTTTATCGAAAGCGACTTACATAAGAGGAAAAAAGAGCAATTTGTCAAAAAGACATTTCTATTTTTTAAAAGCTACAAGTGTATTTAGACATCACAACATTATAATATATGATATGAAAATTTTATCTTTGCTAACGATTACATTTTACCATGTTATTAAATCTTATCAAATATATCAAATATGTTTTTACATTTTATGTTTTTAAAGATTGGAGCATTGGGGGATGTTAATCTAAACTTAAAAATAATGAACATGTACAATTAAATATCCAATATTGACTAATACTAATAAATTCATACCAACAACAACACTCTAGCAACTAGACACTAACCCTAAACAAATTTTTGTTACTTTTTCATAGAATATTATGTTGAAAATTATGTTCCGAGCTGAGCTTGAACTTGCACCATCCGCATGAGCGCTATGACTAAATATGTGTTTATAAAAATGAATTGTCTTGAGACCAGGATGACTATCAACAAACTCTGCACCAAGTTATAATCCAGTTGAAAAAAAAAAAAAGTTTGTTTTTGCTTCACTCTTTCAATAACAACCATAAAAAGACTATATTAATGGCCAAACGGCTGAAAAAGTTTCTGGGAGAGCAACTATGTGAGAACTCTAAAATCAACCCGGAAGCCCCTTCAACTCCCTCCACCCCAGTGTTCCTGTGCCTCCCGGACTAATCCATGGGCTCGAGAGGTGAAATTAAACCATTATGGCAGAGCACTGGAAGCAGCTTTCATTAAGAGTGTAATAAATGAGCTGCTTTGTTTCTCAGGCTCCTTAAATTTAAACCCGTCTTTCATACGCCCAGATCTTTACAGCCCCACCGTCTGCAACCCAAACACAGACCTGGACTCGGGTTTCACCTCTGTTTGGAGATGTGGAAAAAGAGGGAGGCGGGCAGCAAATGAAAAGACGACAAAAAAAAAAAAGTCCAACAAACTGAACAACTGCATCTATTTAACTGAGTATACAGGGAGAGAGCGAGAGGGAACAGAACCAATTATTGGCTGCGCTCTGGGCAGGAAGCAGAACTCTCTGTTGCTGCCTGTGCTGCCTCAAGTTTTAATTAAAATGCCTCTTTCCTTTCAAAAAATGACAGTGCAGGGTAAAAAAGAAAACAATGAGAAAAAACAGTCCCAGTCAAAACAGACCCCACGACGACAACAGGCTTTTGTGAGGTGCTGAGGGAAGTTTGGGAGTTTTAAGTAATAGTTTACTTGAAAATTACAATTCTGTCATTATTTACTCACGCTCATATTGTCCCAAACCTGCATGCAGGGCTCTATTAGGATGGCTGAATGGGCTTATTGGGAGAGTGCTTTCCCACATTCTACAACTATTCTTTTTGATGCTGGTGTAAATCCGCCACCAAGCTATCTAGAGTACATTTACTCATTTGGCAGATGCTTCCATCTAAAGCAACTTACGAGTGCAGCAAAGATTTTTATGACGGAGGCAGTGACATCTAAAGCAAACACCATCCAGCTGACTTGTGATAGACTTGAAGCATCAGTTAGAATAGGGAGAAAATCATAAACAAATCCGTAACGTTTTGCACCATATGGCATCATCACCCAGAAAAACTGTTTATGAGGTTTAGAGCCGCCACTGTAAAATTTCCAGCTAGTTTATATACACTACAGCACAACGGTTATCAACATCGATAATATGAAGTAATGTATCTTGAGAACCAACTCAGCAAATCAGAATGATTTCTGAAAGATCATTTGACACTGAAAACTGGAGTAATGTCTGTGGATTATAAAGGGTCATGTGATAGTGATAAATTACATTTTAAAATATAATCAAATAGAAAGCAACTATTTTAAATTGGAAAAATATTTCACAATATTACTGCTTTTACTGTATTTTTAAACAAATAAATACAGCCTTGGTGAAACATATTTCAAAAAAAAAATTTGTTTTACTGACCTCAAATTTAAAGTAAAGCCGGTTCCCTGATTACCGCTAAATCGCTGCTTTCAAATGGAGCGGCATTTAATAGACAGAGCCGTAGATCACTGACAAGCTACGCAATATCGCGTTGATTATCGAAGGCGATTCATCTGCGATAATGAACGCGATATTGCGTAGCTTGTCAGTTATCTACGGCTCTGTCTATTAAATGCCGCTCCATTTGAAAGCAGGTGATGGCGATTTAGTGGTAATCAGGGAACCGTCTTCACTGACGAAATGCGCATGACAATTGCATGCGATATATCGCCCATTCCTAGTTGCTTTAAATAAATTAATAAGCATAGCATTTTTCACAAATAACCAAGATTTTAAGTGAATAATGAATAACTCTGTTCCTCACACAAAGTGTTCATATGACTTGAGGAGACTTAGGAATGGGCTACTTTGACAATCCTTTTGTGATGTTTTTTGTCATTTTTAAAACTTGACAGCATCCACATCCATTCAGTTTCACTGTAAAGATAAGAGCTGAACATTCCTCAAAATGTCTCCTTTGATTTTGGCAGCCAAAGTTTGGCACAGAATGAGAGAGAGGAATTTTCATTTATAGGGTGAACTATCCCTTTAATTAGGTCTGAAGCTTGACCTTAACAACCTTTGGAAACATACCACGATAATCAATTCACCCTGCCACAATCTCTCCTCCGGACACACTGGGGAGGATCCCATATCTGCTGACGGGGCCACTTACCCAATGCGCCATTTGACCAGTCCCACATAGAGAAACAGAGAAAAGAGAAAAAAAGAAGTGTTCTAGCTCTTTCTGCTGATTGCACTTACATATATTCGCTCTGTCCCCAACGAGGTGACTTTTAAATCATCTGATAAAATGTTTTTTTTTTTTTTTTTTTTTTTTTTTTTTGGAGGGTGAGGGTGGTATTGTGTGATGCTGGGCCATAAATCCAAATAGACAGCACAGCATTTTCAGAGGGTTTTTTCAACTTTAAACTTGACAAAGAGTTGCACTGCTTTCCCAGCTGTTTATTATAACTATTTAATCCAACTTCCTTATGGTTAACCTGACACAAGAACAGAAATAAATCAATTATTGCTTTAGATCAAACCAAGTAGGAATGTATTTTTTCTAAGACATTTTTGCTATTACCTTCAATTAGCTGATTTGAATGTGATTTCTGGGGACATTCGCCATTCATCTCTGCTCTAAATTCATATGAACACATGGCTGTTTGGTTTAACGAGGCCATTTTAGACCTCATTTGCCAATCTAGTGATGCTGGAAAAGCTACAGAGCGTGAAGTGGGACTGATGGAGGTCTGAGACAGGAAAATCAGAACCCATAAAAGACAAGAAACCAACAGGGCTTTGAGGTCTGCCGGTCCCACCGTGATGCCACACACCAACACACAAACACACACCCCATCGACCATCTGGCTGACGTGTCTGGAGAGTACGAAGATCTCGGAGGACCAAAGATGGTCTCGCTGAGCTGCATCACCCAGATGCCCCATAACAATTTATCAGGGTCCAAAACTGCAGCAGGGAGAGTGTGTGAGCACAGATACAGAGATCGAAACACCTGGATACTTCAATCTGATTTATGACAACCCACACTACCCTCTTAGCTGGTCACCAGAACATACTGTGTTTTGGATGATGTCCATAACCAGACTTATTAACCGGCAAGGATGCGCTGTTTCTAGGTGTATTTAGCTTTGATTTGAAAGAAAACAGCGCATCCTTGTGGCGTGGATGATACAGAAGAGCATACGCAGCATACAGTGATAATGAGAGGCACAGAGGAGACTGTTGACAAAGGAATTGTTGAATAAAGTCGTTATTTTTGCTTTCTTCGCTTACAAAAAGTGTTCCCATATAACCCAGATTGTACGTCTGACGGCAGATGGAGTATCTGACGATGACTTTCATACCTTTTATGGACCTTGACATTTACTTACTTATGTTATTTATTTGGCAGTCTATGGGACAGTCACAGGCCTCCCAGTTTTCATCCAAAATATCTTAAATTGTGTTCCAAAGACAACCTGAGCTTTTACAGGTTTGGAACGACATGGGGGTAAGTGATTAATGACAAAATTTTCATTTTGGGGTGGAGTATCCCTTTAACAAAGAGAGACATGCAAAATATGCAGAGCTGGGGGGGCGCGAGGATTGGAATTGAGAACTGCTGGATTAAGATATTATTAATATAAGATATGTTTGTACTAGCATGTTATCACCCCTACAACAAACCACCAACATAAAAGTACCAACCAGCACTTGCAAAAATCAACCTGAACCACATTAATTATCAGTCAAACCAGCATCAAACCAACACCAGCCAGCCAGTCTCAAGCCTACCGGTTTTCATCCAAAATATCTTAAATTGGGTTCCGAAGACGAACAAAGCTTTTACGGGTTTGGAATGACATGGGGGTGAATAATGACAAAATTTTCATTTTGGGATAGAGTATCCCTTTAATTAACCAGAACAGAACCATCATTATACAATGTGTAACTTCCTAGATCAACACCAAACCAGCATTAACAAGTGTAATCCAACCTGGACCAACATTAATTCTCAGCTAAACTAGCAATAAATGGCATATACCAACCTGAACCTACATGAATTCTCAGGCAAACCAGCAATGAAGAGTGTAAACCAGCTTGAACCTACATGAATTCTTAGCTAAAAACTTTTAGCACAAACGTAGACTTAATTAACCAGCACAGAACCATCACTATCCGACATGTGACTACCCAGATCAACACCAAACCAGCACTAACCAGTGTAATCCAACATGGAACAACATGAATTGTCAGTTAAAAACAACCAGAACAAAATGATTTCTCAAGTTAAACCTTCATAAATCAGTCTAGACCAGAACTAACAAGTATAATCAAATCTGGACTAACATAAATTCTCACATAAACCAGCAACAAATCAGCACTAAACCAAATTAGACAAACAAAAATCTGGCGGTTTCAGCAGGTTATGCAAACTAAACGGTATGCACTCAAATCCACCCTACAACTTACAAATTTGTATTTTAAGATATTTCTTGGACATTCACCTATAGCTGGAGCTGTCAGCATCAGAAGACCAGCTCAATTTGAAAGTCTGACAGTCAGCACACACACACAAAATGAAAAGCAAACAGCTGCATTCATTTAAAAACATCAGGTCAGCACATCCATAAAGCTATGGCAGTCAATTAACCATCACATTAATATTTAATAGAGATCTAACTCTGTGTCTTCTGTCTTTACGAAAAAAAAAAAAAAAAAAACTTATCTGTTTCCATCAGCTTTCTGAGCAAGCGTTCATTTAGAGAGAGATGAGAGATCTCATTTGCAGGTGCATTAGTGCTTTTCGCTCGCTGCTCTCTGAGCCTCAGATGCCGCTGACAGCGATATGGAAGATAGAAGAAACATGAAAACGTCATTTAACCCCTTGTGAGCAAAGATGACTCAGCCTGTTAATGATGAAGAGGTTTATAATCATCCGCGCATGAACAACTTCTCTCCCCCGAGCGCCTGTGAGTTTGTGTGTGTAGTATTGACACTCACCGCACAGCTGTCTGAAAAACTTGATTCTGATTGGACACTGGCAGCAACTGGAGGTCAAATATATTCACATAATGACTACTAAACTGAAATGTGTCTATAATTGTGAATTAGTATTAATCAATATTTCACGCAGATTAATGTGTTACTTAAAGTAGCAGAGTAATAAATGGGATATTATTACAATCATCTGGTCTTCATTATAAAATAAGAGATAGATATACTGTATGGAGAAAAAGAACATGATCATCCTAAATCTCCACCAGCATGGCACAGCAAGAGAGAGATAAGATGAATTTGCATGCCATAGACAAGGAAAAAAAAAGAGAATGGGAAATAGGAAAAGTGTGGTCAGCATCTGTAGCTTATTATTCACATCAGCTGCAGTAATTTCTAACACACAGTCGTGTCCACCCTTAAATAAATTATGGGCACGTTGTCTGCATTTAGTCAACTGCGTGATAGAGATTGATTGGAGAGAAAGCATGAATAAATCGTCACACAGACAGAGAAACACAGATGAATGTCTACATGTTATAATTTGGGATATCAATAGATTTTAATATTTAACTGCATCAAGCAACACTTTTGTGATTATTATAGTAATAATAATAATAATAATACTATTATATATATATATATATATATATATATATATATATATATATATATATATATATATATATATGTGTGTATATATATATATGTATGTATACAGTGTGTGTGCATGTGTATACAGTATATAATATACATATATACAGACACACACACACACACATATATGTATATATACTGTATGTGTATACATATATATATATATATTCTTTTGGTTCGGTACACGTGTACTGAACAAATGCAGCATTGTTTTAACCATTGTTTTGTTGTTGTTGTTGTTGTTGTTGTTGTGATGGTGGTGGTGGTGGTGTGACAGATTACTGTATAAAAGCCTTAATTATTTAATGTATGCTTAAATCTGTTATTAAAGTTATGGCAGCCAATGTGTACAGTAAATGAATACATAAACAACAACAAACAGAAATTTAATCATTTAAAGGTTCATTTAAAAAACTTAATTATGTGCAATTTACATGTTTGCTAGATTTTTTTTTAAGTTGAGTGTTTATTATTATATTTAAAAAATAAATAGTTATTAAATTTAAAGGTGCCATAGAATGCATTGGTATACAATATTTTAAATTGTTCTCTGATGTCCTCAGAGTGTGTATGTGAAGTTTTATCTCCAAATATCTCCAAGTAGTTTTTTATGGCTTGTTGAAATTGCCACTTTTAGGGTATAAGCCAAAACGTGCTGTTTTTTTGTGTTTGTCTCCTTTAAATGAAAATGAGCTGGTGCTCCTGCCTCCCCTTTCAGATGAGTGCGGAGCTTCAAGAGCTCATGCTTGCGGGCATACCAGTATTACGGTTTAACTGGTGCTGACCGTGTTACTGACCTTTACATTGAGCGTTTGTGCACAAAGTGTTGGTATCGATCCCTCTTTCAGAAGCAATCTTTGCACTGAAAACTCCAAACTCCAGCACTGAACTAACCCTCATTTGTGAGGCAGTCCGTCGTAAAATGTTAGCACAAACGTATAGGACTTTTACGTTTTTTCCCGGGACATGTCCTTCGAAAATGAAATTTAACCACCGTGTCCTCAGCGGTCTATGGAGACTCATATGTTCCTTGGTGCATCCCAACATGCGACACTTTTAATGGCTCTTTGGCGCTGACACTGTACCTCCAGCAGCTACAGCAAGAAAACAGTAATGGCGGACCGCTGCTTCTCACTCAGGGCTGAGTATATCCTAATAGGGCAGAGAGTTTCACAAATGGGCGGTACTTTCCCAGAGTATGACGTCATAGTAGTGAGAGAGACTAGTGTGGAGAGACTGTTTATGATTTATTGGGATTATAAAACAATGAGTGGGTGGATTTTTACCATATATATATATATATATATATATATATATTATATATATATATATATATATATATATATATATATATATATATATATATATATATATATATATATCTCAAACTCTGTAAATTAGTATGCTGTCCTGGGTTGACGGGTTCAACTAAATAATCATTTTGTGGCTTGGATGAGGCAGGTGATTTGAGGTCAACTCAATACACCGATGGCAGTGCCATCTCCCTGCAGCGGGTGTAGATAACTGGGTTCCTTTGTCTCTAACAGAACAACAGTGTCGGGCTGGACGTTGGCTCGGTCTGCGGTGAAGTCATTTGATAAAACGAATTTCCATCATGGCAGTAACAGAGGACAGAACGAGTGACTTCAGATAAGGCTTGTTTATTTGGGCCAGTAATGTGGGAACAAGGATGCACTTGCGATACATTTACTGACATGACCACACTCTCAGACCTCTTTAAATGGTGAGGGCTTGACCGAGGGTTTGGATGTCTGAGCGTGTGTGTGTGTGTGTGTGTGTGTGTTAGGAGTCTAGAGTGCTTTCTATGTCCTATTTGATGTTTCCACTGAGAGAAAAATGTCAAAATGACAGGCCAATCGAACCTGCACTTAAAATCCTGACTGAGCACTTAAATCCTTCCAGACACACATGAAAAGCAAAACAGATCTAAGAAAGCTCACCTGAGTGAAGATTATCATGGCATTCTTTATAATAAAGCTTATTTTTATGACTCACATCAGTTACTAATCAACGCAAGGGAAAATTGAAACCCAGTTCTTGATCCACACATCATTTTCTTTTAAATCAAGATAAAACCTAATTTTCTACCTGTCCTGTACCTACCTAATTTTTTTTATAATGTGATGCTTTTCAGAGTAAAACATGACGCATAATGACACCAAGCCAAACAATGTATGAAACGATGAATTATGAACAATAAAACATAAAAAAAAAAAAAAAAATTAAGGAGGTCAAATTCAATATCCTATTGAATTTAAAGATGGGTCAATAATAAAGACCTTTTATGTACTTGGTTAACAGGATAATAATAATAATAACAACAACACTAACTATAAATACATACACACACACACACACACACACACACACACACACACATAATATAACTATTGTTATAAATAATATTAATATTATATATTTGTTATGCTGTTATGTAGAGTTTAATTGTTTTAATTTATATATTCAAAAAATATAAAATTAATAAATTATATAAAATGAATATAATTCTATATAGTTATTAATTATATTAGAAATACTAATAATACTCTTGATGTGCTAAAAATGTATAATAAACATCCGTTCCCTAAACCACAGACTGACAATTGTAAAACCATCTAACATCATCTAACCTAGACAGATTTACGCATTAGTAGTGTTTCACAACTGCAACGACATATGTGTGCATTCTTAATTCATCATATTTATGATTATCAGGCACGGCTGATGAACTGTGCTCACTGACGCATGGAAGGATGTCAAAGCGGAGTCACTCCACTTTCCACTAACCCAGATGGTTCCCCAGACCCTCATCGTCCTCACACTCACATACGCGCACACACACAGTTTTGCTTTTCGTCTCCCTCCCCCATCTCTTTCATCCGCTCTCTCACCTTCTCAGAGGTGCACATGGCTTCGACACATTGTTTGTGGTCACCGGGCTGGTTTGGCAATTAGTAGCCATAATCTGATCTGCCTGATATAGGCTCGAGGAGAGGCTAATACACACAAACCTACCACAGCAAACACACTTCAAACCACAAAGGCCAATTGCCTTTCAATTAGCCACTAAAGAAGGGATCACTAACCTCGTTCCCTCCATCTGCCGCCTTCAGACACACTTCAACTTGAACATGGGGGGAAAAGCTCTGCTAAATGATTTTCAGCAACGCTTTTGTCTGTTCTGTATGGCTGGAATCTAAATCAGACACATTAGAGCTTGCGCAGACATCATTTAGTGCTGACTGTCTGAGGTAAATCATAGAGCATTTCAGTTTTTATGATGCAAAAAAAGCATGCACACTTAAGCAAAGTGAGTTAGCGAGAAGCAGAGGGTTGCAAATAAAACTATGTGTGAACTATACACGGACTTACGCAGTACCTGTCCTGTATGAGTGTTTTCAGACAGAAAGACAAGCAAACAGGTTGTGTGATGAATGGAATTGGACAGGCAGTGGAGATTGAAACAAATAGACAATCCCTTCACGTTGGTTGTGTGTTTATTACTGATCTGGAGACCAGTCTTTACACACACACACACAAATACAGAGAATGCTGAACTGAACGTCTGATTTCTGGCATGGCCACAACAACTAGTCAACCACCATCTGTCAAATGCCAGACAATAAGGAAGATTTTTTTTTCACCCTCTCTCATTCTCGCTGTGCTTGATTGTTTGGAATAAATCATGCAATGACGTGACCTGAATACAACATGACACCGGTGATCTTCATCCATGGTTTGTGTTCACACAAATGTTCCTGAACAGGACGCAGATATTAGCCTACTAGTCCAATACAGGTTTGTAAATTAAAGAGATAGTTCACCTAAAATGAAATTCTGTCATTATTTGTTCACCCTCATATCATTCCAAAGCTATCTGACTTTCTTTCTCTTTTTTTTTCAGTGGAACACAAAAGGTTAAGTTAGGCAGAATGAGAGTCACCATTCACTTTCATTACATGGAAGAAAAATTCAATGAAAGTAAATGATGACTGAAGCTGTCAGTCTCTAACATTCTTCCAAACATTTTTTTTTTTGTGTGTAAGTAAATCATTCGTGTAGGTAAATCAACGCAAAAAATAAATAAATAAATATATATATATATATATATATATATATATATATATATATATATATATATATATATATATATATAAACAAATTCTGGGTGAACCATCCCGAACATGGATGATGCAAATTTGTTTCTAGGTTTTTCTAAGAGTAAACTGCATTATAAAAAGTCAGTGCATAATTTTTACTGCTCCAAATCACACTAAAACAAGTCAGTCTGTATATTGCCAGAAAATATTCCTTTGTCTTTATGAAAGCACTAAAACTGTCAAGAAAACACAGTAATGACACTTCTAAGATTCTCGGAAAATTCCGCACAGAACATCTTTGTCTTAAAGGTTACTAAGAATCCTTTACCCACACATAAATGCTGTACTAGCGGGTAGACTGTTTTGAACCAGCATAAGGTGGACCAGCTGGTTTCTCTTGTAATAATTGAACATTAGCCAGTCCAAGATGGTCAGCTGGTTTTTAGCTGCTCCAGTCTAGAATACCATCTTGGACCAGCAACAAACCAGTTTAAGCGGAATAATGTTAGCTGGAAGATCATAAAATGACCGGCTACTATGTTCTTAACCACAGTTGCCATAAAATCCAGCAGGGTTTTTAAGTATTCCAACCATCTTAAGTCCTCTCATTCATTCCGCAACATTCAGCACCCCGACCATC
Organism: Cyprinus carpio; assembly: GCF_018340385.1. Lineage (NCBI taxonomy): Eukaryota > Metazoa > Chordata > Actinopteri > Cypriniformes > Cyprinidae > Cyprinus > Cyprinus carpio. Next base: position 22,749,382 of record NC_056573.1, on the reverse strand, counting down.
CAGCGTCTGTCAAACACCACAGAAACTCCTTCCCAACTCCGTTGGATGCCAAAACGATCTCTTTTGCATACTCAACTTAGTCCTCGCGAATAAATCCCAGCGCAAATCTCCGCTACGAGACATTCACCTGTCAAACCTGAAGCGCGCGGCACGCGTAACACTCCACAGAGACAAACATCCACATATTTACCTTCCATTGTGAAAACGGCCGTAACAGCACACAAAATCGTTATTAATCCCACAGTCATGGTAAAAGGCATTGGCTGCTGCCGCGGTGTCCTCTTGATTTTGGAAAACAGGACGGCGTGGCGTGCGCGTAAAATCCGTCACTTGTCACGCAGGGTGATATTCCAGCGAACGGCGTGGAGTCACATCGCAGGCAGTAGTAAAAGAGTGAGTGGATGCTGCCACGGACGCGGAGCGCAGAGATGAGAGCTTCGGAGAGACGGACTCCCGCTCCCCCGAAACCCCCTTTAAAACCTATGGACCAATAAGAGACTGCACACCGAAAATCGCCAACCAATCACAGACAGGCTCTCTTTACAGCATGCATTGTTATTCAAAACAAAAACTTTTCAGTTTTTCTCAGTAAGGCAAAATACGAGTTCGGTTGGAAGGGAAATAGCGACCTCAGATGGCCAAAAACGCAGCTTCACCAGCAGAAATCACTTCTCTCAGGTGCTTTTAGCACGTTTATTTTTAACTTAAAAATATTTTGCAATGAAGCATGGCACCGTGTGATATGACAAAAAGCCATCATTCTAAATTACATCTATATCGTAAAACTACAAGCAATGGTTTGACTCTAAAGTGAAACAGGTGGTGAAATTTAGATTTTCTTTTGTGATTTTTTTAAGCAAAAGTATTTATGTGAGTAAAATTTAATAATAATATAATATTGAATAATAATAATAATATACATTTAATAATAGCCTACATTTAAAAAACTACTGTACAACTAAATCTAGTATTAAACATTTTTATTTATGAGTTATATATAATGAAATTATAATATTTAATAATATTTTTTTACGTGTGAGTGTTAAATAATAATAATAATAATAATAATAATAATAATTAAACATTTTGCAAAAAAGAATAATAATAATAATAACATTGTACACTTAAGTTTAAAATGATATTAGATTTAGTTTCCTTGCATGTTTTCCTGAAATAGCTTGCAATAAATCTACACAGATAACTATCTGGATGTTGCTGCTTTTGTAATCAACCTTAGAAATAACTAAATTAAAAATATCATAATTAATGGCTACATTTAGAGAATGAATAAAGACTGCGTCACTGGAACATAATTCAGGACTGAACAACGGAAAAGCATTTGTCTAAAGACAGATTTGGCCCTGGTTTGTGTCTGTTCTCTTATGGTGACTGATAGTTTTAGAATAAACGTTTGACATGAAACTTAATAAAAATGACATGGTCTGGGTCTCTCTTGCAACAGGTCTGTCAGGAGGTATAAATCAAATAGTTCCTTGTCTCGCTAATCATCTGAGCACGTTGTAGTAGTAAATGATTTTGAAAGCAATAGAAGAAGGCATAAAACGCAACGTCTTTCATCATCCTGCAAGGCTCAAGCCCAAATTTAGAGAGCAATTACAATTGAAGTAATCTGCAAAGTGAAAGTGGCGTTCAAGAAGCCAGACAAATAGAAGAGAGACAGTGAGCAAGTCAGAGAGACCATACGGTTGATACACTTAAGGAGAGATACTACTGTAGGTGAACACACCTACTTTAGCCCTAACCTAAAACAGTTTAAACTTATATATTACATTTACTATAAATACATTTTATGTATATTAAAAAAGTGGACCCAATCAAAAATATATATTGATCCACACAATATATATATTTTTTCCCTCTCTTTAATATGCTTTAACATGATGGCCAGATCATATCATTCAAAAGGTTATTTAATAAAGAATAAATGAATACACTTTTTGACTTTTTATTAAGAAATAAAAAAAGATCATGAAATGAAATGGGGGGTGGGCGGGGGTTCATATATCTTGGTGAAAATTAAAATAAATGATCTCAGTAGGGGTGTGTGATAATGAAGAAAAAAAAGGTATCTCTGTTTTCTGGAATTGTGTTGCTAATGCTAATGATAATTAGATGTTTTTTGCTGAGCATGTTATTGTGCTGGTACTTTCGCAGGTCACAGTCAAAATCACTGCATGATTGAGTCATTTATTGAATTGATTAGTTCAAACTGATTGATTCAGTAAGGAAACACCTCATGTGTTTCTCAGAGATGCAAAACAGTTTTGCTGTGGCTTTGTTTGGAGCTATTTCCGTTGTCAAAATACAGCAAAAATAAGAACTGTGGCGTCTAAAATGTAAGTTTAATACTAACCTTAATATTAACTTTTTTTATTGAGCTGTTCATCAAATCAATATCACATTTTCAAATCGTGCTGATATTTGGAGAAAAACTTCACTCTTCGTCTGATATTAGCTATATCAGATTATATAAATATAAAAGTCATATGGGGGCATTTTTGTAAGATCACGCTAGATCTCAGTCATATTGATGTGAGATTTTTACATCTATCTATAATTATTTTAGATTTATAAAAAAAGCTAAAAGGTGATCAAAACAAACAAACTAATTCCCTATAGCAATTAAAAAAAAATTCATATAAGAAAAATCGTCTTATCGTTATACTTCTTTAATATTCTACTGTTATTAAATTTGTGAGTCGTATCAACATGCATCAAATAATAAAGATTTAAAAATGAATTATAAATCAAATCTAACTTTTACTTTGACTTGTTTAAGATCGATAACAATTAAAGCAGACAATGTCACTTTTTTTTTTTGTGATCAACTTTTTATTTTTAACAAACAGGGAAAGAGGAGCAACAGACATACCATCAACAATTCACAATCTGAAAGAGACGAAAGAAAAAAAAAAAACCATTCCTTTACATACTCCAAAATGTCAGAAGAAAAACATTGCAATGCATCAATAGTCCCATGCATAGCTCTGTTCATTCATACCATTGTACATTTACTGGCCACTATCCCAAGGAGGCTATGTATCCTAAATGTTTTTGCACACTTGTGCAGAGTAAACCAGTTTTGTATTATTGTCTCCTTTGTAGCTGTTACACCAGCAAACAACATTCTCTTCTTTAATGAACGTATGCATGAGTTGGAATCGTCATTGAGAAGACATAAACCTGGATTAGATGTGTAATCAATTTGTAGTAAAAAGGATAAAACAGAATTCACTTATGTCCATAGGCTGACAACAATTGGACATTCTCAAAACATGTGGAGAAAAGTACCTGCTGAAACAGTGTTACAGATATGGCAGTTATAGGTTGATTGCAGTTACATTTTAAGCCTTTGGAAGGAGTTATGTATGCTCTATGGATGACTTTGAAATGGATAAGACAATGAGCCAAGTTTTTAGAAGTTAAGATTAGATTAGACCACACCCTCTCACACCCTCTGACCGATAAGTCAAAATCTGTTCATTCACGATTCAATATAGATTTAATAGAAAGAGGCTTTGCAGTGTGATCACAAGTTTACTATATATTAGAGAAACAGATGGCCGAGCAGAGGGTGGTGCGATCCAATCCCACATAGCATGAGAGGAAATGGGGGATGCCCAGGGAACTCCATAGGCCTTGAGAGCAGAGCATAACTGAAAAGACATTGTCACTTTTTTAACAAAGTGAAAGCACAAACTTTACATACTCATCAATTTAAAAGGTTTGGTTTCTTCTCCTCTTGAGCTAGATTAAAAACCAAAACCAAAACCTCAGCTTCAACCAAGCTAACACACTCCTGTCATGCATGTCGTCTAAACAGTTACCAGCTACCCTTTTCCCATGTTGATTTCCTTCTGAAAGCAAGTGTATGGTTTCTATACGAACCATGTCCGCTTAATTAACATTGTGAAATGTATCGGCGTTAATTGGAGCTCTCTTCATTAGCACACGGAGCTTAATAAGCAGAGGATGTTAATGAGTTTGAGCTGGCTGTGTGCAGTGGGCCACTGCTGGGGAACTGCTGTTCTCAAGCACCAATTTTACAAGACTACTAGCAAGACAAGAACAAAAGCAACCTGTCAGGTGCGCACCACACACACACAGAGATGCGTGCACCTCAAGGTTTGTGTAATGCACACAGCCAAACGGGTGTGCATGTGTCCTTCCCAGTGCCAGCAGAGTTGTTTTGAGAATTGCGTGTGCATGCTGAAGCCATCATTATCTTCATAAGGGCAGGAGGAAGACATTTGCATTCAAATTGGACTCTAATTGCCCTGCAAAGTCAGGGACATTTTATAATCATATTTTTGCAAACAGCACAAGTCACAGTCTCTACTCTCCCTTACCTCTGTTCCCTTGGATTTAATATTTTAAATACTATTTTAAAAGTACACAGGAATATATTATACAAATGTTTATACATGCATGAATATGCATGGAACGCACTGATGACTCACTACATTTGCCAATAGTGTGCAGTTTAGAGCAGAGCAAACATTATGGAATAGTGTATCTCACAATCTAACATTTTTGACTTGACCTACCTTTACAAGGTGACAAATGAGCCAGAATTATGATTTTAACACATCTCTTCTGAAGTATTTGATAGGAAATGCCAAAAGTTCAGACATTTACACAAAATTGGTTAACAACATGCAAACTGGCTGCATATACTGCGGTCATATAACAACAGGATACTACTGTTTGAAATATTCATCATTACGTTTTGCATACAAGGGTTGTTTTCTCTAAGGTGGAAAAATTGGATGAGAAAATAATTGACAGTACAGAAATTAGCTTACCTTGGGGCAGATATATGATGTTGTTATTGTATAAATATTCATGAATAAATGCACATAAATTTACAATTTTTGATGGAAGTCAATGGGGACCAGCAACAGAATGTGAACTTTTCCGTTAATGTTACAAAAGATTTATATTTTAAATAAATACTGCCGTTTTTTTTTGTTTTTTTTAAAAAGAAAAAAAATCCTTTAAAAAAATGCATCACTACTTCCAAATATTAAGCAGCACAACTGTTTTTAAAATTGATAATAATAATAAATGTTTCTTGAGCAGCAAATCAGCATATTACAATGATTTCTGAAGAACACTGAAGACACTGAAGACTAGACTAATAATGCGGAAAAATCAGCTTTGTCACAGGAATAAATTACATTTAATAGAGAAAACAGTTATTTTAAATTGTAATAATATTTCACATTATTTCTGTGTTTACTGTATTTCTGATCAAATAAGTGCAGCCTTGGTGAGCATAAGAGACTTTATCAAATTTCAAATACTGACCAAAAACTTTTGAAAGGTAGTGTAGGTGGACTCCACTAACTGTTGACCTGAGCCAATAAGATTTTAGAACATTTTGCTACTTGAATAAATAGTTAGATAATATTCTGATGAGGTCTCGCGTGTTAAACACCATTTAAACAGTATTTCAATATAAATTATAATATAAATGGTTGTGTGTTCTTTCTGCCTTTAACCCAGAAATTGTGAGAAGAAATAAAAACATACTTTTTCCCCCATACTATTTTTTTTAAATAGCAGTCAGTTTATAGTATGCTCACACTAAGACTGTGTTCTGAATGAAATACAGTATACTGTGCAGAACACAGTGTATCATTGTGTAATCTACCAGCGGTGCGTTTTCTTTTCTCTGTGTTCAATGGCCCTCTATCAAAGGTGTGCTGAAACAGATGGTCTATAGACAAGGGACACACATCAGACGGGGGTTTACAGACCGGTCCTACAGTTATCAATTAAGAGGCCGTCCCACCTGCACTTCATCTCCTCATCTGCATCCCATCAGCCTGATTTGGCATTGGCCGTCCTGCACCTGATAACACTCAAAGAGCGTCCACTCACTCTCTCTCTCCTTTACACACTGGCTCATATCTCTCCTTGGTTCCTTCCCCAATACTGGAGAGGAAATTCAATCGTGCTTCAATATTCTCGTCGAGGCCCGCAGGCAGACCGACATGACTGTCACACAACAGTATTGCATTAGAAACATACAGCATGCCGTTTTCTCCACTCCAATAACAGCAGTACATGGTAAGAGGCCGCTGTATACTGACAGACTATTGATTACGCCTAGCAAATTACAGCTACAGCCTGGACGAGCTGAAACACCAGCACTGGCCCAGAAACACACTTCAAGGCTGAAAACACAGCTGTGTGTTTCAAATAGACACAAGAGGGATCAACACAGGATGTGCTGGGAATATACAGTTTGCCGAAAGCATTTACACTAGGACTAGGATGGGGATAAATACTTACAATACAACTTACACATTAAGAAAAGTATCATATAAATTCACTAAGTATGTGATATGCCTGGAGGTAAAGATTCAGATCATATCAGTAGCTTAAAGGGATAGTTCAGTCAAATATCTTAATATGTGTTCAGCAGAAGGAAATTCACACAGGTTTGGAACATAACGAAACTGAAATCTTTGGGTGAATTATCTCTTAAATAAAAGCTGTTATATTCTACACGGATTAGGTTACTTAAACTCAAACTATAAATTACATTAAATTAAAATGAAAACTGAAAATATTTTTAAAAAGCTAAACCAAAAAAGATGAATAATATAACTGTATATGACTAAATATTATACTATATACTACAACTGTATATGATTAATATTAAAATAACACTAATACTACTGTAGCTACAGACATTATTCCACAATAAACATTTCAAACTAAATATGCTACATTGTTTTCACATTAAAACTTAAAATATTAATAATAGTTTTCAGTAAGTGAAGCATATAACAGCAACAACTACAAAAATACTTTTTATTATTGATAAACTTAAAACTTAAAATAAGAATGAAAACTGAAAATGTATAAATAAAAGCTAATTCTAGTGATTAATAAATAATAATAAACAAGTGAGTGAAACAGTAGATATTATTCCAGACATTACAAACAGAAATCTTCCACATTGTTTTTACATGACCTCATGAAGTTGCATACTTAATTCAGCAAGTCATGACTACCATCATAGATGGTAATATATATGTGTGTGTGTGTGTGTGTGTGTGTGTGTGTGTGTGTGTGCGCGCGCATAAGGCTATTTCTATCATATATAGTAAGTATAGTAAGAGATGTGAAAAATCATGACTAATATATCATCCAGTTCAACACACTGGAAATGGAAGGTCAAATCGAATACACTGTATTGTGGAATAAACTATTCCACACAGTATCAGATCTGTATAATGCTCATTTCTGCAAATGTACTAAAGGTCATCCAGGTATTCCATGTAAATGCAGCAAATTAGTCCAACATTTCAAGAAAACAAATGAGGTTTATAATAAAAGTTGTATCCAAAACCAACACTTAACCTTGGATATTAAAGCTGTGCTGTTCTTCTGCCTCTAATTGAAGCTAAAAATGCAAGGTGATGCTGGATAACTTGGTAATTGTGAGTATTATACAAAGTAATGATTTTTCACAGAAAGACGGCAGTACAAAACTCAAACAAGGCTCTAATCACCTTGAGATTTCTCCCCTGGGGGAAACTTCAAGGGCAGAAGCAGAGATTCAAAAAGACGACTTGTGCTCCAACTGCATATAAAAAGAAGCAGAATCCACACACATCACTTATTAAAATTCAAAATGCAACTAAAATGCCACAGTATCAAATGAATCATTAACTAAAACTAACGGATACTTAAAAAGTTAATGCAACAGCCAACAGAGCAGAATTACTCATAAAAATAAGTTGAAATGCATTGCCACATTGAAACCACCTGCTCATCAAACATCTCACAAAAATATAAACAGTTTATTAGCATGTATTCTATCAGATAAAAAAAAACCTCAATTGAGCACTTAATTTTTTGGCACATTTTTAGAATTTATGCGCATCATGGTGTTTCGATCCCGCATTTTTTATGCGATACCCCAAAATTTGCATAAAGATAGCTGAATGGAAAAATAGCTTCTGTTTCATGTCAGAAAAGGTTTGATTTCAACAAGGTCTATAGCAAGTTGTATGAATGTTGAGTCGACTTGCAAAATCTAAACACAATTCTAAACAAATATCAGCGATTCAACCTTGATCCAATCTAAATGTTCTAGCAACACTGAACCAATAGTATTATCAAAAAAGAAAGTAAAAAAACAGACCAGTAGATTAGAACTAGATTGAAAGGAGAGCAGTGAAGACTTCAGAATCGCTCTAGATTGAGTGTGCGTGTGTCAGGTACAGAACTAGGGCAGAGTTTTACCCAAAACACAGCACTTTGTGCCACTGTCTGCTACTGTCATCTGCTTCTGCTGCTCTCTGAGCCCATTCATCATTTTTAATGGTGTCTCTCTGCCTCCTCCTTTCAGTGAGTGTGTGTACTCTTCTGTGGATTTACGATGGTGTGGATTTGTCATGCCTACTTCTAACACACTAAATCCAACCTCTGACCTCTGGGTCATCTCTAGAGAGGAACTGCAGCCTGGACCAATCAATCCCTGTTTGCTTGTGCTCTGGAAACACACTTGAGTTTGAACTTGTTCCTTCTGATACACATTTGCATTCTGGTCATTTTCATGCCATAAAGATACATAAAACACACAAAACATGGCACAGCTCACGGAGCAGTGGACAAAGAGGAAACAAATACTCAGAGGAGGAGGGTGAACAAATGCTGCTAAAATCATTACGGGTTTTGTTTGGGCTTTATTGATACAGGTGTTGTGTGAGAGCGAAGGAGAAGAGAGGAACACAATAATGGAGAAAAGAATGTCACCTCCATGTTTTAGAATTTTGTCATGTTTAAATGAACCACATTTGGCAATCAAATAAACATAAATAACGACTAAAATTATAAATAAAAAGGGTAAATATTATAAATATAAAAAAGTATAAATAAGATAAATATTAATAAATAAATAAGAGACATGCATAAATAAAAAGACTAATATTATTATAAACAACAAATATACATATTAGGGCTGCACAATTAATCAAATTTCTAATCGCAATTACAATTATGGATGCCACAGTTACATAATTGTTTAAAGCGGCAATAAATTGCTCAAAGCCCATTTATGTTATTCTGCACGCTTTTTCAGAATCAGAAAGATTTTTTTTTTCTTTCTACATATCATCTTAAGGGTTTTTCCATAGTTTTAGTATAACATTCTAATACCATTCATATATTTACTTTTTTATAATTTAAAAAAGAAACCAATCCGATGTATATTTGACATTTGAGGCTTAATACTATTGGAAAGCACTAAAGGTTTTTCAGTTAGAGTATTTTCAGCTTGTTTATTTTCATATAAAAATAACAATGTAATGTACAATGTACAAACAATGTAAATTGTGATAATCGTAATTAATAATCGCAATTACAATTTCAAGGGAATAATCAACAATTATGATTTTTATCATAATCGCGTAGTCCTAATACATATTATAAATAAGGTTAATATTATAAATACAAATACTATTTTAAATATAAATAAGATCGATATTATTAATAAATAGGATAAATAAATAAGAAAAACATTATACATATTAAATGTATTAAACATTAAAAATAAAACCAATAAATACAATAAGATAAATATTATACATACAATAAATAGGATAAGCAAGACAAATATTATGAATAATACAAAACAAATAAATACTTATATACATACCATTTTTTTTTTTTTTTTTTTTATCTAAAAGGTATAGTTAATCCAAAAACATTTTATGCATTATACATTTTTGTCCTTTTTGGAGCTTGACAGCCTCTGCCCACTGTAGATTCATTGTACTGAATAGAGAAGCAGAAACATTCAGCAAAACATCTCAGGTTTGTAAAGACATGGTTGAACAAATATAGGTTTGTAAAGACATATGGTTGAACAAATAATGACAGAATTTTCATTTTTTGGGTGAACTAAGGTTGCACTTTTAGTTCTAACTGCTGTGGGTTGGCTCTCGGTTATTAAAGTAGGTCAACATGAGCAGGACTGTGGTTTCTCAGGTCACTGAATCACACAAATGGCCCTTCAACCATTTTTTATGAAGTTTTATTTGTTTTTTATGGATTATAGTTAATTTTATCAAGGTGCATTGTAGATAAAAGCAGTTGGTACAACACAAGAAACTTCTAGACACTGGTTGGGCTGATCCACCTCAAATACATTAGCTGGTGCTTAATAACTGCAGTCAATAATGAAAAACATACTCACCAAGGCAAAACAGAGAGCCTGCCGCAAGACCGGGGCTAAATGTAGAAGACTTATTAATCCACTCAACACAGACAGATGGGTGCTGCTCTCTCCAAATACACACACACAAGTCTCCAAAGATCATGAGGCCATGCTCAGATACATTGATCCATTCAGACATGAAAGAAGCACAATGGTCTGAGTATAGTCAGTTTTGCTTATTTCTTGTTTGATTGGATCTGAAGTTGGGGTAAGTGTGGTGTATCTTCATAATTGGCCCCTATAGTTGGAAGAAGTGTGGTAATGTTGTATTTTGATTTTAAATATAGACTTGACCAGGGTTATTTTAGTTAACTAAGGGGGCATTTACATAATGCTATTTTTTTTTACCATTAATTTACACGACAACAGTGTTTTGGCCTGAAAACGCAAACTTTTGAATATGGGTTTCAAAGCTGTTTTGTAAACTACAAAAAAGTGAATTTGTGAAACATTATGCGTATTTGTGTTAAGTCTATAATTAAGCACATACGCAGGCACATAGTGTTTTTTAACACAGTGACATCGCCAACTACTGGCCTGGCATGCATAATACAGCGTTTTTAGTTGTTTTGTGCATCCGTGTGGACAGGGATCAAATCTGCATGTAAATCTGCTAAATCAAAACCATAAAAAAAAGTTGTTACTTGAAATAAAGTAAATGTTGACTGAAATAAAATACATTAAAATTATTTAAACTAGTTGCCAATACAACATTTCTGATTTGAATTCATTTTAACTTGATATACTAAAATAACTAAAACTGAAATAAAAATGTATAAAAACACTAGTTTATAAACAAACTGTATATTAAAAAAAACTACTTAAAAGACAAAATACAACAAAATTATTAACACTTTAAAATCAAAAGGAAAATATAAAAATGAAAAACTATAATAGTATCTCAATAATACTAAAATAACATTGGCCTTACCTGAATTTCTGTTCATTTTGTAAGTTCCAATTAGCAAAATGTCACATATTAACATATTTGTTTGGTATGGTACAATATTTTGCACATATTGAGGTACTCAAAATAAGCAAGTTTAGAAAACATAAAAGATACCCAATACTTCTATGAGTGAAGGAATATTGTAACATTGCATGTGTATCTGCACGTGAGTTAGTGAAGCCCTGAAGCTTTCATAATTAAAACTCAGGCCCTGTTTGCCATCTTGGTCTCTCAGCAGCAGTCATGGTGATCTTTTGTTTATTGAATTTTGTTGGATTAATAAGCGTCAGCATCATTCTGTCACCGTTTGAGACTCTGAGCTGACACTCTAGCAGAAGGTGTGCAGGTGGCAGGAGGCAGTCAACCTCTGACCTTTATTCATAAGCACAACATCATCCAGCGCTGAGAGGGTGATCAGCCAGATCTCTGACAGCTAATAGGACAGCGTGCACAGCTCAACCTCCGGGTCCTGCTGGGAATTTTATTTCATTATTGAAAGAGTGAACACACACTGATGAGCCTGAGAGACACACAAACAACTGTTTCCTGAATGCTGACATTCAGATACAAACTCACACACATATTTAGAAATATCATATATATATATATATATATATATATGCTCAAGGGAAACTGGGGTGTATAACATAAGCTATTTTAAATGTTGAATGTTTTGGCCAGTGTAATGCAAGTCTTTTGCTATCGTCATACGATTAACTCTGAGGAAAAGGGGAGCCATTTATCAGAGCCACAATGAATAATGAATTTTCTAAAATTAAACACATAAAACATTTATAATTAAGGTCGTTAACCATTTTCAGGGTTAATTGGTGTTTCGTTCACCCCAAATGTGTCAAATTACTTTTTTGGGGAATGGTTATCTGTTTGGATGTGCTTCTTTAATTAGCTGGTGACACTACTGACCATCAGTACCATGACAACCATGAAAAAGCACATATAATGGCAAAGATTCTTCTTGCTCGTTTGCCATTAGATTTGTACTATTTGGACTTGAATCTACCACAAAGCTTCAGATCATTTTATGACAATAAGCTGCAAAAATGAATCATGCAGAAAGCCATAAGCACATATGATCACTCAAAGTCTATACGGTCAAAATTATGTGGAACACCACGCCCTTACGTGTTAGTGAAATATTTGATTTTAATATCATAGCATGTCCATATACTTTTGGTCATCTAGTGCAGTGGTTTTACGTGTTAGTTAATTGTTTGATTTTAATATTGTAGATTTTGCATGTATTTTTTGTCTTATAGTGCAATAACAAGTCTGTGAGTTTCTACTAATGAGAAGGTGACCTGAATCAGGTGTGTTTGATTAAGGAGACATGCAAAATGTGCAGTGTTGGTGGTCCTCCAGGAATGTGGTTGAGAACCACTGATCTAGTGCACCAACACGTATTCGGAGCAACTCGGCCCATTAAATATAATCTCCTGAACTATGCAAATATGTAAGGGTAAGACAATCATCATAGAGCTGCATAACATACTGTTACCATATCAGTTACCAGCCAAAATATTAGGGTAAAAATAGGGTATTCTCATTTCCCTAATTTTTCTATCTGGGGAAAAACAGGAAAATTTAATAACATTGTTACATGCAATCTAGGAAAACGTGAAATAAATCAGTTTTTGTACATTATAAAAATTTAAACTTTTATTTTTGTGTTTTGTTTATATTTCATTATAATGATTTGAATAATAATTTATCAAAAAACTAATTTATTATAAAACAGCATAATTTAATATCAGCCATTTATTAGTTATGAACCATTATGAGATCATAATTATTACATACAGTTGTGGTGCATCCCTAGCCCTTCAGACAGGCACCCTTCAGATTTTGGTAGCCCAAAATGAATTTAACTAGCCTGAATTTAAAAAAATAAAAATAAATAAATAAATAAATAAATAAATAAATAAATAAATAAATAAATAAATAAATAAATAAAAAACCTCGGCCGACATCAGCATGATCTATAATGTCTGTGATTTTATTTTTCCTACAAATAACAAGTCAAGAAGTGAATGAACAACATGAATCAAAGAAGGAATTTTTTTTCTTACACTATTTAAGCCTGTCAGTACAGTGATATATTTTGGTAGGCCAACTGGAAGACACAATAGCCCCGGGATGTTGGGCTACCAATTTTGCGAGCCCTAAATATTTGCATGCAGTATTATGTAATTATGTAAAAGTCCTAAAAGATAGATAAACAAAAACAGTCTGTTTAATCTGTGAGAGGCTCTGGGGATAAATGGTTGTGTAAAAACCAATTTATGTTTTTTTTTTTTACAAGAAAACTTTACTTATTGTTACTTTACCTTTAGTCAACTTCATTGTGAAAAATAGAACAATACAAAACAATACAAAAGTCCAAATCACTACCTGATAAATAATGACTAAAGAGGTAAGTGACTGACATTGGGAGCTTCTTCAGAGTCACCTAACTGTCGGTTCTGCTGGATTAATTTGAAGAAGAAACTATTCCCAAAACCATTTCTGACTACTTTCTAGTGGAACTTTCCAAAGTTTTTTTTTTTTTTTTTTACTCCAGATTGATGTTCTTGAGATAACAGTAACATCAATACAACATTCTTTCTTTTCTTCTGACAGTTGTGGAGACACACACAGCTCCTTAGATAAACACTTTCCCCAATGAAATCGCAGAGAAACGCTAGAATCATTTATTTTTCAGATCCCCTTAAAATCTCCAGACTCGCCCACTGCGGCATCACAGGAGTGCACCTATGGCCGCCGGAGAGCAAAGCGAGAGCTCACCCTGACAGAGAGCTTATCACATCTCCATGACACATAAAGATGTTTCCCTAATCTCTTCCAGAAAAGCGTTTGAACTTTACCTCTCTGAGCTGGCGGTCTTGTGAGAGCAGCTGAGCTCTGACTGATAAAGATGGAGCAGAGAGATGAAGCGGCACTGCATATGTCTGAGGTTAAGGGTCAAGCCATTAAATCACGCTCTTATCTGCCGACGCAATAATGAAAGTATGCCTCCATTTCTCTTATCTGAAACAGAAACCCAACAAAACGCTTTCGAATTTGTTATTTCATTATGTTAATGAAATTAAAATCACATATTTTTAGAATAACATGATTTTTTTTTTTTTTTGAAACCAGTTCGAATTCTGTTATAAAACAGGATATTGACTGAGGAAAAGGAAGAGAGTAAACTTGAATTATTCCATTGGGAAATAATTGGATTGGGAAAGTGGTAGAGAATGATGCTACAGCAACACCAAAGTCATAAGTCTGAGTCCCAAAGAATATGGGCAAAATTAATAGCTCAAATTTATAAATGCAGCTTTAAACAGTAGCTATATAATTTAATATAGCCTAGATAAGCTTTGGATAAAAGTGTCTTCCAAATGCGTAAATTATAAAAGACATTTTTTCTTTGGAATAACATTTACCGATTAATTGTGGACAGGAAGATGCTTTCATAAAGTAAATTTTGATTTCACATTGACATTATACTTAAAACATCTCCCACGTTCTTTCTCCAGTGTGTCTTGTCTGGTATGTGTGGCATTATCCCATATCAACTACCAAGATTATCAGTATAAATATTACAATAGTCCCATAATACCAATCAGCCAGCTTGCTGGTGGTACAAAGACAAACCTTTCCTGTGACATTTCTGCAGTTTGACAGTGTAATCTAGACAAACGTGAAGATCATGTTCAAAGAGTCACATTATCTTAAAGTAGTTTCATCACAAAGATGCACGCTCTCCCTATATTTTAGAGAAAGTCTCCTCTGTAGCGCTCAGATTTGCATTGGTTCTTGTGCATGTTATAATTTATTCTGTTGCATCAAGATGTCAGATTTGTTGTGTCAGCTTTGGTGTCAGTGAACTACCACTGGTTCTTGCAAGTCTTGTGACCAATTGCAACATGGCAAGCTTAAAAAAAATAAAAAATAAATTCTAAGAGCTACAGTGGAGAGCAAGAATTTGAGTGAAATTTCACTGAGTTCCTCTAGAAAGCAGGTGTTTAGAACAAGGCAGCTGGTTTGTTGCTAGTCTAAAGTTGTCTACCAACCCTAATAGACTTGACCAAGATCTAGCAGGCAAGCTAAGAGCCCAATGACAGGTCCAAATGATAGATTATCTTGGAACGGTTTAGGACCATAAATGACCTGAATCTGAAATTCAAGTTAAACCAGAATTTCATCTGATATGATCCATACTCTCAGTACTGTAGGTATCAGTTCATCTCCTGTAGCATGTAAAGATAAGTGAGATCTAGAGAGAATAGGCCAAGCACTGCCATGCCACAGGAGCCAACCGTCTCATTCACATGGCGTGAGAAGAAGGATGAGCATTTAGACAAACAAATCATTTCAGCCCCAGATTGCTCTGGCAGCACAGAGCTGTTCCATTATCACGCCACGGCTATCTGGGTAATGCTCAATAACCGTGCCATTAGGCTGAAGAGTGGAGCTGCCAGCTCTGGGAAATGAGGGGCTGACGAGAGAGAGATTGAGGGAGACCCTGAACAAAGAAGATACTGAAATAGATTTAAAGAGTCGAGCCTATACTGTAAGCTTGGGTTTTTCTAAGTAAGGCTAGGCTTGTTAACTATTACATTTTAAATCCAAGCAAGTAAATATTCAGAAACCTGTAGTCCCAGGTCCTGTATACTGGATGGCTGAAACTAAAATTTCTGTACTGAAGAATTTAATCAAAGAACTGCAGATTTATTCCAGATGAGTTGATAAGTTGAAGATGAAGCTAAAGATAAATCATAAGAGTGTTTTGTATAATTACTGTCCAATACTTAATTTGCATTATTTAGCATATGGTATTATTTTAATTTCATATATGCCAAACATGCCCATTATTTTTTGCTTCCACATAAATAAACAATAATAGCACAAAAATACTATACAAAAATATGTTACTCAAAATTCTCTTCAAAACTACACTATAATCACTCTTCACATCAAATATTTGTTTTTTTGTTTAGTGTTTTATGTGGATTGTGTGGAAAACACAAATACAGAGGGTGGACTGCACGTTTTGTATGTCTCCCTATATCTGACACAGCCACTTCAGGTCTTGCATTCTCCACTAATGAGCTGATGAGTTGAATCAGGTGTGATAGATGAGGGAGACGTACAGTACAAAATGTGCAGGGCAAGGGGTACTCCAGGACAGGTTTGAGAACCACTGGCCTACTAAATAAGCCAGTGACACATACACAGAATAGACAGCCAGGCTGATAACCAGCGCATTGACCTTCTGATTTGAGCTGAGACCTTTACTGGTGACTGGCTCCTTGCTTGCACAGAAAAACAGCGCTAGCTTCACATCATACGCTCACCTCTTAGCCATCCCATAATCTTCCCGTTATCTCCATGACAGCATGCAAAAGGGCTCGAGGACAGGAACGAGCCAGTAAATGTCAGAGCTTGACACTAGACATCATTTCGAAAACAGCTGAAATATTCTAGTGGGCGCTTGGGGATCAGACTTGATACTGTTGTGGTGAAATTAAATATTGATCTATGAAGACGCCAGTGACGGATTCTGACAGTGATTTCAGACAGTCCCCACCCCAAAAAAAAAAAAAAGTTTTGCTTTTTAATGAATGCTTGACAATTAGGCATATAGAAGTGTTGCTTTTATCTTTACTGTAAGCCTGAAACAAACCTCCAGGGCAGACCCCCGGCAGATGTGGTCATATAGCCTGCTGCGTTTAACGGATTCTGCACCGTTCTATCAAGGTAATTTATTCAGTGGAAAAAGCTGAACTTTTTTTCTCTCAAACAAACCAAAGCACTCTAATTTTACTTTGCAGAGGGTGATGCAGTACAAGGTTGTCAACTCTCTGTGGATGATACATCAGTAGCATCATATGGAAAAAAGGTGTACTTTTGAACACTGTCTGGGAAACAAGTTTCAAATGTATCGATTTTAATCAAGTCAACTTTATTTTTAGCATAATTTATACAAATCAGCTTCACAGAGAAACAGGAAAACATCAGAATCATTTGTGAAACTAAAGAGACACTTTATTCCGATAGTCCACTTTAAACATTCTTCTAACTAGGCCTATTAGTAACTTTGCAACTACAGTACATGTCAACTAACTCTCAATAGAGTACTAGTAGACTGGTTATATTGCTAGGGTTAGTAGTTGACATGTAGTTGCAAAGTTACTTATAGTCAGTAGAATGTCTGTTGGGGAAAATCAAAATAAAGTTTTTAATATTTTAATATTAAAATAGTAAAAGGAAAAATAGCAAACAGGAAAAAATATCACTAAAATGTTAAATCATTTATTTTTCAGTTGTCTATTTATTTTTATATTGCTCACCCAGTAAATTTAAATTAGTCTGAAGTCAACTAAACAACTAAACATGCAATCATCGTCAATTATGCTGTATTAAAAGAATAATATTCTAAAATTAAAATGTTGTCACTTTGACCTAGACATTTCTATGTGAGGTTCAAGGCTGAAATGTATAGATACCTTTTAGTAGCTTGGTTAGATGTCATTTTGCAGACACCTTTTCCAAAGTGACTTTTTGACACCAGAAACTAATTACACTGAGGGTCCCTCTGGAGCAGCCTGATATTAACCGCTTTGCTCATAAAAATGTTCCTATTTCTCAGAGATACTGAAAATCTCGCTGCTGCACATGACCATGTGGGTCACCAATCAGAGGAGAACAAAGAACTGGGACACTGTCCAAGCCAGTTGCTGATTAGCAATTCAAAGAAAATTTTGTTGGCTCCATGAATGTTTTTCTGACCAGCCAGTTGTGTCTCTTTAGATTTTGCACTGCCGGGTCTAGAGATATAAATGGCCATTCGTAATGCCTTGCCAAAATATTTTGTCTTCATAAAATCTCCTTAATAAGTTTGTTCTGGTTTGAAAAAGTCTTTTAGTGGTGCTTGCTAAGGCACACTAGGAACCCGTATCAACCATCAGGAACATCCTAGAAATGACTAGAAACCTTAGCAACTGCCCAGATCATCCTGGCAACCACCCATAACTCCCTAACAACCTCTCTGAACTCCCTAACAACCACCTTGAACATTCTAGTAATTACCTAGAAAACCCAAATAACTGCATAGATCATCATAGCAATCAACCTAAAGTCCCTAACAACCAGCAAAATCCAAGCAACCTCCTTTCATAACTCCCTAACAACCATCATGAACATCCTAGAAATTACCTAGAAAACACTAGTAACTGCATAGATCATCCTAGCAACCATCCTTAAGTCCCTAACACACATAACACCCTGGCAACCACCCAGGACACCATAACAACAACCCAGAACTTTATGAAAAAATAGTTATTATATATATATATATATATATATATTGCAATACTGTAGCACTGTAAAAGCTGTCATTTTTAAAATAGGAGTAAGGAACGTTTCATTGTTCTGATGCTTTTCATGCATGTTACAAATTGCATGCACTGATAAAAAGCATTTTATGATTGCATCATTTTATACATGCAGCAGAGAATCAGCTCTTGGTCAGTCATCACACTCTTTGATGTTATCTTCTAAATATTTAAAAGACATCTGCTCATTTTCATACTTAATCTGATATTCAAAACAGGGCCACAAAGACAGACCCGATTAACCCCACCCACCTCCCAATATTTCCATTTTCCATCCCATAGACTCTGACTCACTATCAAATTGTGTTGAGATCTTGTTAAACTGCAGTGAGGTCCTGTTACTTGCCAATTTCCCAGTCAATGATTTTTCATTTTCTCCACAGTCCCTGGATTCAGTGCTTGTTGGAGACCTGATGGATGGGCCAATCAAAATGTATGTATGTGTGTGCTGGGGACGAGGGGTTCAGTCTGAGAGAGGGAGAGATCCGTGGCCTGTCGGCTGACAATGGTGGGAGGGGGGCGGGTTGGTGCTCCAGACATCTGGAAAGCAAACAACAGCATTAGGGAATGCAAACTGAAACCACAGACATGCTGGAAAGGCTCCATCACAGACACAAATGTAGCACATCCTTGTCTCCTTATTGAAATATATCAGCGAACACTTTGCCCTAAGGGATGTTTAGCATCATAAATAACCTGTCGTAATCCGTATATGTGCCAGTAATTATTCAGCCAAAACACAATTTGCTCCTGTGACTGCTGATATATTACCTGTTGCTGAGTTCTTCGCCCTCAGAGTGTAATTTGTTTATGTCAATCATATGTAAATACAGCATTTGCCTCTCATTTTCACATCTTGCTTTCGGTTGGCCACAGATTTTGTCTGGAGCAATGAAGTCAACTGATGATTGGTATCTAAAAGAAATGATCTGCATGTTCCTAGAGGACGATACAGTATGTGACCATGACAAGTTAAGAATCATTTAAAAACTTCCTCTTTATTAACCTCTATATTACTGGTTAATCAGTACTATTGCTCCCTACCTCCAGAGCCTGGGTTACTGTATATAAAAATGTTGTTGCACAGGCAAAGTTGGTTTCACATATTGTATTTCAAATAAATATTTTTACACAATTTATACAAATAGATATTTTATAAATTAAATATAAAAATTAAACATACATTTTACATGTATATATAAATGTAAAATATAAAGTATACATGTATGCATGTATACAGTATATATGCTTTTTAAAAATATAAATGTAAATTTGAAACACTGAACTATTTACATTTACATTACTTATAAAATATAAATAAAATATGATGTTTATGTAAATATATAGATATTTTATAAATTAAGGATAAAAGTTAAATAAAAGTTAAAATTTTTACTTAATTTTTATATATATATATATTTTTATGTATATATATATATATATATATATATATATACTTTTTAAAAAGTATGACTGTAAATTTCTAAATGTGTTTTTTAAATTTAAACTATTTATAAACTATAAATGTATAAAATGTTATGTACATTATTTTATATTTTACATATAAAGATTTTGAAAACATGAACGCATAATGGAGTTCCACAAACCCATCTGTATCCTTAATTCTATAAATAATAATATTTTATATATATTTTATTTTTTATAATGTTTTACAATTTTTATAATATTTTATAATGTATGTGTGCATGCATTTTAAAATCTATTTAAATATATTTATTTACACGCACACATATACATTATATATGTGTGTGCATGTGCATGGATGTGTATAATTTATCATCTATTTAAAAGCAAAAAAAAATACATTTATTGTATGTAAAATATTGTTATGTACAGAATTTACCAAAAAAAAAAATGCACATAATGTACAGAAAAGTGTGCGTGGGATAATTTTCATCCACTAATGGTCTCATTTCCTGTGCCTCACACGGGGCATTATGATGCTTTTGGAGGCAGTCGTGGCCTAATGTTAGAGAGTCGGACTTGTAACCTGAAGTTTCAGGTCAGATAGGGATTGCAGGTTGGGGGAGTAAATAACCAGCGCTCTCTTCCACCCTCAATACCACGACTGAGGTGAGACCCTTGAGCAAGGCACCGAACCCCCAACTGCTCCCCGGGGAAATGTGTGTGTTCACAGTGTGTGTGTGTTTACTACTGTGTGTGTGCACTTGGATGGGTTAAATGCAGAGCACTAATTCCGAGTATGGGACAACATACTGTACTTGGTCAAACTTCACTTCACTTAATTTGTTGTTTTCATAATATTATTTTCATAATATTATAAAATATATTATTTTTGTATAGGCATATTTTATGTTCTGTATAATTTGTATACATATGTGTGCCCTAGTGTTTCCAGTGAAACAGCTGGACAGATGGTTGCTGCAGGTTAATGCAGCTGTGGTTCCCTCGCTGCACCAGAGCGTTTCTGACTCACCTGAGATTTCCCAAAAAGTTATTTTCTTTCTCTTTTTTACTGGTCAAATAAGAAATGTAGGGTAGTTTTGGAATACGGAATATTGACTTAGTCCTGTTGGGCTCCACCAGGTTGATTAATAAGAATTTGGGGAGTAAAATGAAATGCATGATGGTTTCCGCACATTCATCCGTATCCTTAATATTGTAAATAATAAGAAAACACTCCTGAAATAAAGAATATTGGGTTGTAATGGAATTTTTTACTGACTATAAGCTTCTTAATGGAACCAATCTGATTTCAGATTAGACCTTAAATGTGTGTGTGTAACAGTATCTGACTAAAAGTGTATTTGCATTGCAATTTTCTTCTTTACAGAGTTTGTATGCCAACACGTTTAATGGGTTTAAGACTTCTCTGAGTCTGATTATGCACTTTTCTGTGAATAAAGATTACCAACTACATTTGAAAACGGCATCCCACAGTTCAACACACTCAACTTTACCACCCATTACCAAAGTGTCAAATAAACATTAATGCCAGGCATGATTTTTAACGTGTCCAACATCAACTAAATGATCACACTGCCAGGAGATTAAACCTTTATCCAAAATTTGAAACAGTTTCTGCCTAATCTAGACTTTCTGTTTTTATTCTAGTACTTTATTCTTTGCAAATGTGCATGCATTGTTTTTCAGTGAAGATTTAAGCAGCATTAAAAATGAAGTAATGCTTTGCTTCATTTCATAATGATTTCTGCAGGTCACTAATGAAAAGCAGTTTTTCCTCTGTAATGACTTTATTTCACAGATGCCACAGATTCTCTTCCATAATGACTAGCCATTTTCACACAGAGCTGCTCTACAGCAACTGCATGAAACATGATAATAAGACTGCTGCTGTGCACAACATAAAGTCATATCTTGGTGAATGTTGCCCTCTTCTATGCTAAAACATGTTTGATGCTTTCTAGTAGCTCTTCCTGGAGAACTCTGACACAGAGTCAAAAAGAATGAAAGTTTTTAGTTGCTGAAGTGAGCCTGCATCAGCAGTAATGGGTCTGTCTGTCAGTTTGCTTACACCTGGGCAGCGTTTTGGGATGTATGATATAAAATGTGGCTTAAGGGAAGCCACCAGGGCTTGTGTTTTTCATTCATTCATTCATTCATTCATTCATTCATTCAATCATTCATTCATTCATTCATTCAATCATTCATTCATTCATTCTTTCATTCAAATTAAGCTTCAAGACTTTGCTTAGCTGGCCTCTGTTTAAAGAATAGTGATATCCTAAGGGACAAACAATGTCTTTCTCTCGCTTCCTCTCTCACACACTTCAGCATGGCTACAGTAAAATGTTCTGGAAGCTCAGGACGTTCTCCAGGATTGCTGAGAATTACATCAGGATTCTAACTCACATCCTTTCTTCTATGGAAACATGTGTCCCACTGTTATAGTGCCCTCAAACACACTCACATATAATTGGGTTCAGGATTTTTATCTAATAATATTAAAATATGAGATGATTTCCTCTTCTGAATTAACTGAACTCAGGTTGAGTGTGTCTCTCAGGATTTTTACGCTCAAAAATGTACTGTGGTGGTAACACACTGCTTATACCTTGGTATTTAAAATAAACAAAATAAAACATATATTTTTAAGTAAGTAATAATTTTATTCAAAAAGGATGCATTTAATTTATCAGTTAAGACATGTTTGCTAACATGGTTATGTTTGCTATTTCAAATAAATGTTGTTATTTTGAACTTTACATTCACAAAAATCCTCTTTATGCTTTAGATTGTTTTATCACACAAAACAAGGAACTTTTACACACACAAAAAAAAAAAAAAAAAAAAAAAAAAAATATTAAGCTGCACAATTGTTTTCAGCATTGGTAATAATAATAAATGTTTCTTGAGCAGCAAATCAACATATTAGAATGATTTCATGTGACACTGAAGACTGGAGTAATGATGCTGAAAATTCAACAATGGATCATAGGAATTAAAAAAATGACTTTAAAATGTATTAAAATATAAAACATTTATTTTAAATTGTAACTATCTCACAATATTACTGTTTAGACTGTATCTTTGATCAAATAAATGCAGCCTTGGTGAACTCTGAAAAAAAAAAAAAAAAAAAAAACACACAATTTATTTTAAATTGTAACTATCTCACAATATTACTTGTATACTAGGTTTATATGTATTTCAAAACATACAATGCTACTACTAAAAAAAATAGGTAGTACAAGGTACAATTTTTATTTTATTTATTTATTTATTTTTTTCGGGGGGATTTGTTAGTGTAGTAGAGTCTCTACACTAGTTCTCTGTTGTTAATTCCATCAGTTCTACAAAAATTTCACAGTGAGAACTTTATCATAAGTCATGTACTGTACTGCCTACCAATGGACAGGTGAAGAATTGAAGCTCACACTAAGTCTGAAAATTAAATCTTATTAATGTTTCAATTTCAAATTTGTCATTCTAACTATTTTATGAACACAAAAGGAGAAATGTTTCATGCGATTACAATGGAGTCCGTGTTTATGAAACAGACTGAAATTTAAGGTGAAAATGTTAGTATCCACCTTAAGTCTCCTAGGCACATTTGCAAGAGTTACGATGACTGATTCATGAATGGATCATTCTTTTGGGTTGATTTTTTTATATATTAATCAATTAATCTGAATCACAATACTAGTCTGAAATTATGTAGAAGGACAAATACACAGACAAATCATGCTCTGTACAATGGTAGAGTCTGATATGCACATGATGTTTTACTGTTTAACCTTTTTAAAATTCTCTATAAAATAAGGTGGTCACTGCAATGTTGAACCATTTTTGTTGCTCTATGTAAGACTATATGGGCCATTGAATTTTTTTTTTAAATCATCTGTTTTCTGGCTTTTCTGTCTGTCGTTAAAATATATATTAGACTTTAACCTGCTCCACTCCATCAGAGCCGGTGGAATTGATTATCTTTGTGTGAAGTGACCCAGTACCAGACCAACCAAGCAAGTGAGCTGGAATGTAGGCCAACCTCCCAATTATCTGAGAAGTTCAGACTCTCTCCTTGTCTGGCTCTCTCCTCCAAATGTCTTTAAGAGGTGGGATGTTAAAGCCTTAAAGCCAGGAGAGACTCGATTCTATGAAAATTGTGGGAGAGAGTAGTAGAATGATTTCAAAACACGTGCACTATGAACAGAATCTGTGGCTGCTGTTGAATACCACACTAAATAATGTTTATTTGGGTAATATAGGGTAGGCTACACTGAAGTAATAAAAATAATAGAAAAAGCTATATCATCATCATTGTTATTATTTGTGTAGAAATAAACAGAATGCCATGGATATTTTAGTTTGAACACAGAAAATTCATTTATAATAAATAACCACTGGATGGCAGCAAACGCTAATAAAAAAAATGGCTAATATTTAAAAATGTTCTAATTTCCACCAGAATATCTAACAGCTCCAAATCTGCATTTGTTTATGAAATCAGCAAGGCTTAATAAGGAGCAGCATTATTTATTTATTTATTTATTTATTTATTTATTTATTTTTACAATTAACAAGAAAAACAGGCCGTTGTCCTTTGTACTCACAGCATTAATAAAAGCTACTTACTAAATTGTTCCAGTGGTTTGCCACATGTGTATTTTATTGTTAAAGGTAAACAAACTCACAGCAACTTTAAGGTATGAAATGCATCAGATGTTACTGGGATCAAAACCAGCTGACTTAAAAATCTAGAGGTTTATTGTGAATTCAAGTGACGCAAGTATTGGAATATCTGAGAAAGAGTTCCCTTACAAAAATTAACCATGGTTTTACAAAAAAATAAAAATAAATAATAATAATAATAATAATAATAATAATAATAATAATAATAATAATAATAATAAACAATATAAGCACAAATTAGCCATGGTTTTGATTCGATTAATTCCAGTGACTCGAGTCTTTTGATTGTTGATTTTGATTTTGATGTTCTTCAAAAAGATTCCTTTACAGATTAGTTCCTTCACGATTTTGGATTACATATTTACGCTGCAGGTGGCGACAAACGATCGTTTTTACGATCACAAGAAGTACAAATCCCAGTGTGTGTGTGTGTGTGTGAGTGAGTGAAGAGTAGCTATTTAAAAAAAAACCTTGAAGAAAACAGTACCCAAAATCATGCCTGGAAACCAGACAGACCGTAACTTTCTTGTTTTGCCTTCAGTGACATATTTCAGGAAGGCGGTACAGTCAAAATAAGCAATAAACTTGTATTTTACAGTGTTCCCGAAGACACTGCTCAAAATATTTTCATTCTGTCAGCAAGGTCAAGGCCCTGTTAATGTGAAATGCTATGAATCAGTGAAGAGTTCACTGATGCGGATAAATAACAGTAATGGTCAATTTAGTCTAGCGAGAAAGGAATGTTTAACGGAGATGGAAGAATATCTGAAAGATATGCAGCGCTTGAACCACAAATACAATAAAATAACGTTTGGACTCACTCTTAAAAGCCCAAATAAGAACAGTATGGCATTTTATTTCTGGCCGGTGGCTTCACAAACACGAAAGGAATCTCAGATGTGGAATACAGCGCTGTTGATGTTGGACGAGCACATTGTCACATTATTAACCATCATCCATCTGGAGGTGGAAAGAGATACGCTTCAGATCTTCCTACAGCCATCCATCACTCTGAAAAATAAACACAGAGGACGACACATTGTCGCATTGAAGCTTTTGTTTCATGGGGAGTCTGCCTGGTATCAATCTGTTGGAGGAAGACAGCGGAAGCGGATGTAGGGTGTTC
The DNA here is from genome assembly GCF_018340385.1 of Cyprinus carpio. Classification (NCBI taxonomy): domain Eukaryota; kingdom Metazoa; phylum Chordata; class Actinopteri; order Cypriniformes; family Cyprinidae; genus Cyprinus; species Cyprinus carpio. Next base: position 22,723,508 of record NC_056573.1, on the reverse strand, counting down.
TGAGCACACAGGACAAAGAGGATGCACGTCGCATTGCCTGCTGACCAGATTTCATCAAAGTGAGGGACATGCAGCAGCGCCTTCATGTCACATAAAAGAAATATGCTTCAAACACACCAATCTGAAGCTGGGCCGCAGGCCTCCATGTGGGGTGTGGAAAGAAATGTCAGGTTCAAACGATGAAGCAGGCGTAGTTCTCCATAAAGCTCTTTATACAATGATTGATAATTTACTGTAGTTGTGCAGAATGGTATACTCTGATATATAGCATGACAATGTATAATTAAAATATTTATACACTTTGGTATTTACAGGGTACTTCAAATAGTGTCCAAAAGCATGATATGTGATGCAATTGGAATTTTACAAGAAGATTTGTTGGGCCTCTGTATGTCCTGTTTCAGTTCTCTAGAAACACACACTCACTAATAAGACTTTGTCTTATTATTTGCACAAAACGAGAAAACTATTACCATGATGTTCTTAGAATTAGTAAAATACCATGGCAGTAACACAGTACATGTCCAAAATAACCACTGTAGTACAAGAATGGTATTTGTTTGTATGAAACAGCCAAAGACAGATAAAAAAACAAGCCAATAAATTTATCTAAATATCTGAAATTACATGGAAAAACAGATGCACTTTTCTATGTTCGATCCCTGTTTGAGTATTTGCCAGTTTAATTTGGTCAAGGCTGTGTTTTGTGGAAACAAAACGAATGGATGTAAAACCCTATGTTTCTTAATGCAGAAATTGCCCATCTGCTGTACTGAGCGTGGTGTCTGTGTGTTTTGGGAAGGAATAAGATGCTATTTTAGTACCAGAATGAGAGATAAGAGTGTTGTCTCTCTGCGGCTCACAATATGAATGATGTCTGTTCCAGTAATCAACCTCCACAATCGGGTGAAATTAACACAGACCCACCTGATCAGCAGGGAAAGAGAAAGAAACTGCATGAGCCAAGCATGTCAAGAGAGAGAGATAGAGAGAGCGAGTTGTAGAACAAATGAGATTATGCAGAATAATCAATGAGACACTGACACTGATCCCAGAGCAGATACATTGGCATGAACAGACTGGCACAATTAGACAGGAAATGGCTGTTGACATCATCAGTCGCGTAGAGGGCACAGATGGGCTCTACCCAGGAGACGAGCAGGTGACAGGGAGGAAAACATTGGAACAGACCCTAATAGCTGAGAGGAAAACATTTTTTAAAAAATGTGTTCTTTCATGGTTTTCACCAGTGAAGGAGAAAATGGTACTTAACACTGAAATATTAATCTTGGTTCTCACACTTCTTTAGTGTATTGCACAAATACTGTAAATAAGAGAAAATGGTATATTATAATGAAATATTAATCTTGGTTCTCACACTTCTTTAGTGTATTGCACAAATATCCTCACCAGAAAAAGGTGAGAGAGAAAACCCAGAGTGGAGTGATCACAGAACACTTTGAGTGGGAATCTCTGTTGTTCTGCTCCAATCATTTACAATATTCTGGGCCATTTTTAATTTGAAAAATGGATTTAAATAAATTACATTTACATTAAGTAAAGGAGGGTTTTCCACATCCGCCTTCACCTACACGACCTGTCAGAAACTGAAGGAGAGGAAGAAAAAATCTAACCTGTGTTATTCAAGGGGGTATTTGAGGGTGATCTCTGAGGTCCATGGTCATCATAGGCTTATTATATGCTTGCAATGTTGTACCTCTCTGTGTTTATACTGCTGTAGCATAACTGCACAAAACGCTTCCACTACGAGAGAAAGCGGCAGGATTTGGGCTGCAGTCGCACCGTTTGTGCTCAGCCTCGCGCCGCCAGCGAAATCTGTGTCTGTGTGTGTGTGAACAAAATGAACATGACACAGATATTTTCGAAATCTTTTGATCTATATAATTGACACAAGGGTTTCTCCTCTTTCTTTTTAAAGAACATACAATTACAATGGACAGTAATTTCCTCAGTCTCTTAGAATGTTCTACTTTCAACCTTAAACACAAATAACCTTAAAAAAAGTAAAGAAAAAGTATATACCACAATGCATTTTCATTTATTTAATCTCAGCACATTTTGACAATATCAGCCACATTCATCAGTAAAGAGTGACCACCGTTAAGCCATTGAACCTAGAGGAGGGACTGTTTACCTGACCTGGGGTCAGACTACCAACTGTCACTGATTCAACAAACGTGCTAAAGACAGTTATTAAGACTGATTTCAGGTCAGATCACTCTACAGATAGTTAGTGAATTGTGCCGCGGGTCCATTTCTCCAACCACATCTGATCCGATCGATCAACAAACCACCCATAACACTGCCGAGGGATGTTTCTCTGTTATCGACCCCGGATCATGTGCTGTAGTCATGCGGACGTGGCCGTGTGCCTCATGCAAAGTGCAGCATTTCTAAACTGGAAGGGAGGGGGTGTTATTCTCCATCTCACTGACCCGGTCAGATCTGTACACCACTTAATAGTGACCGAAACTGAAGCACTTTCTCATCATCATTAATTAAGGACAGTTACATAACTTCCTGTAACTTCTACAAATGCAAAGTTCATAAAAATTACGCTCTTCTCAGGTTTGGTCAAAACGTGTCATTCTCTCTGCGGCCTGAAACTCTATGCAAGTATGAGAACACAAATGCTTCTAGCTACTGTATGCTTAATTTTACATTATGAAATTAGACTCAGTTTATCCGTCATATCTTATCCTCTGTAGGGTCACGGGAATGCTGGAAATTATATCTTCAATGTATACTATAATGTAACATAAGTACAAAAGGTGCACAATTGTGGGTATTAAGCCACTTTCAGCAAAATTTTGCCTACTATCATGGTGGAGCCACAGTGAATTTAGCTTAGCAAGCTAGTTCATTTAGTCCAACAGTCAACATGTTTATAGCTATAGAAACCTGAACACATCCAGTTCAGTAAAGCAAGCATTTGACAGTAACCCTATCGCCCCCCTTGAGTACTAAGGTGTGCTATTGCGACATTAACGCAAAAACGTACATTAGTATGCATGCTTATGTTATTTCAACCAACCATCTATTCTCCAAAACACTTATTCTCTGTAAAATCGCAGGGATGCTGGAAATTAGCCTAACGTGTTTCATAGTAAAAAAGGTATCGTGGGCAACTTTTTATCTACTATCACGACGGAGCAACAGTTTGAAATGAATTTAGCTTAGCAAGCTAGTTCAAGTTAGTCCAACATTCAACATGTTTATAGCTATGGCTACCTGAACAACAATGACATTCAATTCAATAACGCAAACATTTGATGGTAACTCTATCGCCCCCTTGAGTAACGTCATTTCCACCATCCATCTATACTCCAAACATATTGGACTCGGTGTATTTCATAATGTAACATAAGTATGGGAGGCATGCATGCTATTTAGCTTAGCAAGCTAGTTCAAGTTAGTCCAAGAGAAAACATATTTATAGATATAGTTACCTTAATAACAACAACATTTAATTTAATAACGCAAACTTTTGTTGGTAACTCTATCGCCCCCTTGAGTACTAAGGTGTGCTAGCGCTACATTGACCCAAAAATATCAGTATACATGCTTACGTTATTTGCGTTTACATACTTGCATAGAGAATGATCCGTACCTTCAACTGACCCACATTGTGTGCGTACCATAAACAATCCAAATTGTCTGCTAACGAAAGGGCAGGGTGCAGGGCTGAGAAATATTAGAGACACACATCTGTGACTCACTGAACTAATCTGATCTGACGTGGATGCAGTATGAGTACACGTGTATATCTGTATAGTGAGTACTTACAAAGCAACACTTTCTCTGAAGTGCAATCACACATAACACATCTCTGTGTGGTTTGAATCAATATCAAATTAACAATGTCCAGAAACCCCTCCACATCCCTCCGGTTTCAAGTCTGTCATTCTCCGGCTTGTGTTTTCCCACGTGTTAAATCCCTTTCTGTCATTGTATATCTGTCCCATGGATTATAGTGCATCGTAAAACACATCTGTCTCTTTCTCATTTCTGGTGCATTAACGTTTCATCCCAAATGTTGCTCTAGTGCTGTTGAGGGTCCTCAAGGATATACTGAAAATGTGACTGTGGTTAGTACACGTTTATTTACATCCAGAGTAAATACATGTTGTGTTTTCTTTAAAATGGCCCCTGAAACCCATTTTTAAAGCGGAGTGCAAAAACTAGTACAATAAACGAGAGAGAGAGACAGAGACAGCGTGAGACAGCTGGTCTTCATGAAACAAGACTCAGTAAAGCTTGTTTTCATGTTTAGAAAAGCTTTAAAACAAAGTTAAGAAGAACACATGGTTCTTTCAGATGTTTGTTCACTATGATCGAGTGTTGAAGGACATTCTCAATCTTGAGGGGCCAGAGACGTCTTATCGTTATGGGTCTTAATTAATAAATAAAATGTAATCTAAAATGATTTTTGAATAAGGAAAAACCAGCATGTCTTGTTTGTTGGGGTGGATTTTCATAGCTATTGTGACAGACTGGCGCATTCTCAGAGACCTTTTTCACCACAGACATAAAGACAAGCAAAAGACCAGCTCTAGGGGTGTCATATATCAAATAAGAGACAAAAAAAGTACACAGATCTAAGAATATTCCATGGTGTTCTTATTCAAGACAAAAAAGTGATGCATTCGCCGGATTCTGTTGATGTTTGCATGTTTGTTTTGGCAATGTGACTAACCCCGCCCCTCCACAATCCAACCTAGTCCTGTACTCAGTCCCAGTTGGTGGAATTGCCTGTCAATTATCGCCTAAGCAAGACTGTGACCAGTGAGAGAAGGTAGAGGCTGACGCAAGGAAGGTTCTGGCTGCTTCTTCCTTTCACCACCTTCTTGTTCTCTGACGGATAGCCGTATACAATGGGTTTGTCCGTGTTTGGGACTGATAAACGTGTATCACGAGAACACTGATCGCCGGCACACATTCCACTTCCTGAACCGCTGATATCATCACCTAAAGATGAGAACACAATGAGGAGATTGAAGTGAGACAGAGCTCAGGAACTTTCCATAGCAATGATGAAGCTACATTCCAGTATTGAAGAGTAACTAACTTAAAATAGCTGCACTTCTAAGTTAACTTCAGTTTTTGTAGCCAGTAGATGTTTTTAAATTAGTTTTGAATCTGACTCATTTTAGTAAGTGAATTAGTTCATTTACAGTTGGTTCATATTGATCAATCACTTAGTGTCCCTTCTTTTTGTAGCAAAACAAGTAGTTACTTATAACTGTGGTTTTAATTTTGTTAAACGACCATTTAACAGCTAACGGTTAGCTGATGTTTTGAATATACAGTCATTTAACTTGCTATTTCTCAAACTCAAACAGAACCCATCCTTTTTATAATATTATAATGAATATTTAATATTACGTTTAAACTTTGACTATAGCCTAGACATGTTGCATATTAATTGTACTATTTATGAACCTCAAAGCATATGTTTGTGTATTTTGTGTTACTCCACAATGATGTTCTATTTGACGGCAATTGCAGTGTAGGAATTGGGCCCAAACATCACCTCAAGCCCAGGGGTCCCCGCCCCCCAAGTCCTGCCATAGCCACATGTGCTCACCCAGTTTTGTGAAGGTTTGAGTTTTCATTTAGGATTCATAGGCTTTGGGGTATATTTGGCCATGCCCATTTTCTAAATGACCCTGTTATATAGCTATCCAATGGGGAAATTTCAATATTTTCTGATAATTATAAGTGTCAAGAGAATTGTACTGTAGTGTTTTTTTTTTTTTTTTTTTTTGAGGTTGAGGTTGAGTGCAAAACCTAGGAGTAGTTTTCAAAAGTAGTTTTTTTTTTATTTATTTAATTTATAATGTAAAATAATGTCAAATATTTAAAGAACCATTTGATTAACAGCAGTAGTCCTAGAGGCACTTGAGCCTGAGACTAACAATTTAGGATGGCTACACGCTTGATTTACTAACTAACATTTTGAAATTTAAATTATTTTTAAGTATATTTCAAATGTAATTTATTACTGTAATGGCCAAAGCTGAATTGTCAGTAGTCATTATTCAGTCTTCAGTCACATGATCCTTCCGAAATCATTCTAATATGCTGATTTGCTGCTCAAGAAACATTTATTATTATTGAAAAAAAAGTTGTGCTGCTTAATATTTCTGTGGAAATCATATTTTTTCAGGATTCCTTGAAAAAACTGGAAATATTTTCTAACATGTTAAATGTCTATACTTTTACTTGCTGAATAAAAGTATTAATTTCTTCACATAAGACTCCAAGTGTACAGTATGTGTATACTTACTGGTGTCCTGGAAGTCCACATCATTTCCATTGACAGCATACTTTAGTCGGTTGATCATTATCTTAAGCTCCATGATCTGTTTGCGTACAGTCATGTCTGGTTTGGTAATGTCAATCTCTACCTCAGGATTATTGATCTGACTGGCCAACCCGTCTCCCATCACTTCTGGCAGATACCTGACAGAACACAACACAACAAGAAAGATGCATGTGATCTGTTGTGTGATTAATAAGAGATATCTGTGCTCCCTGGCTTTTGAAATGCTGCAGATTTTGTACTATAAAATTGCTATAAAATAATCTTGTAGTCACTGTACATGAATGAGGTTGAATGAGCTGTTTATGTGCATTTACCTATCCACTTTCATTCCGTTCCAACATCCGTCTGTTTCACTCAGCTCAGACTCACGATCCAAACACAGATTTCTGGGCAAATGGACCCAGTATTGCATCATATCCCTCAACATTCTGGACACATCGGATAACTGAGAGAAAGAAAATGGGATGGAAAATGTGATCTCACAAACAGGGTCATAGACAGCAATGAAAAAATATGTATAATTACAAACAATAAAATAAATAACACTTCAGCTGTTGTTTATGCATTTACAAAATGTTTCTACGCAGTCAGCATATGTTGACATTTATCATTTTGCATATTATTGAGCCTGTGCAGTTCACAGTAATATTAACCCTATAAAGCCTACTGTGTCATATTTGATATGCAAATCTTTAAGTCCTCTAAATGATCAAAAGTTTGCTAAAAAAAAACCTGTTGTACACAATCTACGACATGCCTTCTGTGGTCTGATTGTTTATTCTTTTTAGCAAGTAAAAGGCCTTTTAGTATCATTTTAAAAACATCATTCTTTAGGTCATGGTTCACGTGTCTATTTGAAGTAAAATCTATTACATATTAAAATGTAAGTATCAAATATCATACATCAGGCTATGAAGAATGTTTATTTGTCCATCTCTCAATCATCACTGTATGGCATAACATTATATGTTTTTCCCTCCACAATAAAATCTACAAAGCTTGAATTTTACAACTAAGCATTTACTGTAAATACCATTTTACTAAAACAATTGATATTTATATACTGTTCTAAAAATCTCATTGATTTAGTTTACAAACTATAAGAAATTCATTTTATTTTTCGGACATGTAAATATTAGCAACTGCAACAAATTGCATATTTTTTGAGTAGCTGAATACATTTTGTTTTTGAAATAAATAAGTTTTTTTTCCCTCCTCAAGTATGAGCTTCATTTTCTTCCATATCATACCATATGAGCCCAAAAAGCCTGCTGTATCAAATATGATACTCATCAAAAATCACCAACCTTTACTGGGTTAATAAACATAAGTGTTCATCAGGACATTTTGTGTACATTTTATACGATAAACAATTTTGTTACTGTGCTGGGTTGCCACTTGATGTCTGATGTAAAGCAGGGTCCTGAATCAAAAACTACTACTGCACACCATGCAAACACTCTCACCAGTTTCTCCAGCTGGGCTCCTGGGGTGCCGCTCACTTCTTCTGCTGTGTTTCTCCCTCGCTTGATCTGGTCCTCAGATTTGGAGCTCTGAGCAGGAGAACCACATGCTTGAAACACCTGAGGAACAGGAAAGGGTGTTGGTTAACTTTAGCTCAAGATTCCATAAGCAGGACTTTAATAAAGTTTTAGGATCAAAATTGTTGAGGACATGGGATATATTTATAATTTCATATATTTTCAGACAGGTTTATAGTGTAGCACTGACCTTATTGTTGAACGTGTTGAGGTTGTCTTGCATGTAGAGAATAGCTTCAGCAATGCGTTTTGGCAGAGACAGAACCACTGAATCCACACTGTAAGGCCGGCTCAGTTTGTCAGCTACTTCCAGCATAGAATCTACACATAAACACAAAGTCTTAATATCATGAATGAATGGAAAAAATGAATGGAATTTGTACTTCCAGAACCCGACTGTTGCTCTATTAAGGCTCCATCTTGACCCCGCCTACCTGCCAAGTTCCTCCACTCAGAGTCCAGATCTGCTTGATTGGCGAGGCAACCTTTCATGACATTCTTACAGTAGTTTGAGCAGGGTTTGGCAAAGGCCACGCCGCTACAGTATGGACAGTATGTCATCTTCATGACAGCGCGCACACATTCAGTGCTCATATACACCTGTGAGAGAAAAAACAAAGAATTTAGAGAACAGCTGAGGCATATTTATACTCACTCATGTACCCAATGAAAATGCCCTGTGAATTGTTTTGTAATGAAATGTGATAATTATATCCTGCAAACAAGTCTTCGTCAGTTCCTACAGTTTCCCATGAGGTCCAAAGATGTGGGATGGTACATTTTGGTATGATTATTGCATAATACCCATGATGCTTTTCTACACACAATCTATGACAGTAATCCCCATGAGGTTGGAGACATCTTTCACAATATTCCCTCTTTATCGGAAACATCCACCCCTCTGATGTCAAAGCATGGGATTCATTTAGGGCCCCTTAGGGAAAAATAATTTGGATAGGAAAGAAAAACTTGACATTTGCTTGTATGTTTAAATAAATCTAATTTCACTGATTTTGGAGCCAATTCTAGTCTTTGTTTAGGTGTAAATAAAAATGCAGTCAGCATGACATTTGATTTATGTAAATGTACCTGTTTTCTTTCTGTGTCTTAACTGCATGAGGCTGCATGAAACATTTAGTCACGACTGTGACAAGCAACTTTGACACAGTTTCACAAAGATAAATGTGTGACATAACTGGTTCTTAACGTTCTTCAAGCAAAGCCTTTAATGGAATCAGATGATGAAACATTTGCAATCACATGCATTCCTTTGTTATCGAGTAGGAGTTTTTCAGAAAGCAAAGGAATCTTGTGGACTTTTAGTGGTGGGTCATTCTGGCACATAAACAAGCTGTGTGAATAAATTTGCATTTCATTGCAAACTCTACTTTTAAATTCAAATAGAATCAGACAAGTAACCCCAGATGACATCAGTGCAGTTAATGCTGAGCTACAGTTCTGTCAAATGTGTTCAGCTGGATAAAAGAAAACTCCACTGCCCATTATTAATCCTATACAAAAACTTAAAAATGTTTGAATTCTGGATGAGGATGAATCAACATATATTGCTAAAATTTTCCTCATGATACTGTGGGAAAGCTGTAAAACTGATGTCTCTAGAAGAAAATGTAAGAAAAATTATCTAATGTCCAATGTAGGACATTAATTTTTTTAATAGATGTGCAGATGACATTTAGAGGTTCAGTTCACTTCTTATTAAAATAACAATAGTTTGCAGGTTACATCATTACGCCAGTAGGAGATGAAAAACGACTGTCTTTAGGTCACTGAATCACTCAACCGATTCGTTCAAACCCTCTGATTCATCAAGAAAAGAAACAACTCTTTATAAGTAAATCACTGAATCATTCACTCAAAGATTTATTCAAAAACACGGATTGCAGAACAAAATGCCAGACTGTCTTTATAAGCAAGTAATTTAATCATTCACTCAAACAATTTGTTCAAACATACTGATTTATTTAGAAACAAACAATTGACTCTTTATGAGTGAGTCATTAAATGATTCACACAAATGATTTGCTCAAGAACACAGATTTATTGCAGAACAAAACACCAGACTGTCTTTAAAAGCAAGTAATTGAATCATTCACTCAAACGATTTGTTCAAAAACACAGATTCATTCAGAAACAAACCACTGAATGCCTTTAAGAGTGAGTCGTTGAATCATTCAGTCAAATGATTCACTCAAGAACACAGATTTATTGTGGAACAAAACACCAGACTATCTTTATAAGTGAGTCATTGAATCATTCACTCAAATGATTTGTTAAAAACACGGATTCATTCAGCAACAAAATGCCACAACCTGTTTGTGATGCTTTATTGGCGGAATGTAAATGTAATATTATGTCAGTTACTCAGTATTATCTTCTTGTTTATTGAACTGTCATAAAAGCAATAGCAGTCTTTCTTTCTTCTTTCTTGATGTATACAAAGACAGCTACATTATAAAGGCACCACATGACATGGCTAGGAGATTCACGTCACTCTAGATATTAATAGGCACATATACTTCACTTCAAAGTGAAAAAAGCAGCATCAAGAGAGAAAGACATTTTTGTCACACGCTGAGACATAAATAACTGGATTGGACTGAGGTAAAAAGACTCCTACACACACATTCACACACCACCCTTTAGGGAGACCAGGCAGTGCTTGTTACCCAAAGGATGACTCAAGCACACACTCTTTAATGAGGAGAGAAGAGAAGAGGAAGAAGAGAGAATAAGATGAGAAAGATACAGAGAATAGACAAATGGAGTGAATGAGAGAAGAAAGATGTGTGAAGATGCGCAGGAAGCTCCGGGAAGGAGGGAAAGTGAGGAGAGAAGAAGACAGAGAGTGTAACAGAGGGAAGCAGAGAGATAGAATAAGTTGAGGGAGGATAATCTGGCACATCAAAGCCTCTGAGCGTCTGTGATTCATCAGAACAGAGCAGGATAGAGAGAGTTTGCTGCTCAATGTACGGCTCAGTTCTGACACCGGACTCACGTTTGGGAGCCTCTTGGACTTCAGTTCTGGAATGCCAGGCTGGACGTTCAGCAATCTTGAGATCAACTGATTGAACCAATCAACAAATTCACCATTCACTCACTGAATTGGTCTGGGTGTTTAATACTGAGCTTGGTATAAGCACTTACCAAAATTTGTTAATTAAAAATAATATTTATATACAGAGGTGGAAAGAGTACAAAAATATTCTACTCAAGTAAAAGTACCATTACATGAATGAAATTTTACTTAAGTACAAGTAAAAGTACCAGTCTAAAAATGTACTCAAGTAAAAGTAAAAAGTAGCTCATTTAAAATTTAGTAAAAATTACTTAGTTACATTTTAACAGTGGGAGGGAGGAAAAAATGGGACAGGCCAAGGGTGTCAAACTCAGTTCCTGGAGGGCCAAAGTCCTGCACAGTTTAGATAACCCTAATTAAACACACCTGATCCAGCTAATTTAATCATTTAGGCTTATTTGAAAACTACATGATATGTGTGCTGGAGCAGGGTTAGAACTAAACTCTGCAGGGCTACGGCCCTCCAGGAACTGAGTTTGACACCCCTGGGATAGGCCTATTAATCTCAAACTAGTTGTTTTTAATTAAAGGAATCAGTTATTTAGAATAATAAGACATTTAGGCTGTTACCAACAAAAATTCAGTATCAACAGAATTCATCTTTTCAATGCAGAGGAAACACAGAAGCTTCATCGGAAGTGGCATTTGGATGTATTTACACACTGTTTAATGCAGGACATTAATCCATTTAACCTGCAGTTACAAATGCATGAATAATGTTTTGATATACAAGATATAAAATGTTGAATACTCATTTGAAATAAGAAATTAATTATTTAAAAAAATCAAAGGATACTTTAAATGTGAAATTAAAATGGCCAGTATGTGTCAGCAAGTCACTGTTAATAAGTGAGTCATTGCGATTGAACCAAATCGTTTAAAAGATTGATTCATTTAGGAACGAAACACTGTCATGTTGCTCAGAGACGCAAAACTGTGCTTTGGTGGCTGTTTGGAATTATTTTTTGTTTTAGAAATAGAGCAAAACCAGGCAATATGGTGTCTAAAACGCAAGTCTCTTAATTAACTTGTTTACTGAACTGTTGTAAAAAAAAAAATATATATATTTAATATATGAAATGATATAAATATATAAATTTTCTGCCCCATATCTTCAATTTTGTGATCATTCTAAATGCATTTTAGCAGACTGAATCACACTCTAAATGCACGCGCACATCATTACAGTTTTTTTCAATTGCTAACATCCTTTTGTCCAATCTGTAGTCACATTTTCAAAACACTATACATAATTAGCTCAACATCAGTCTGTTGTGACCATACCTTTAACATAATTCATGTTGTTTTCACACAATATTCAGTAAATTAACACGTTTCTAAAATGCTTAAATTTTATTTTCACACAAGCTTACCCCAAACCAAAATCATAGCTCTTTCTTATCTTTTTTTACAAATGCTTAAACACAGCATGACAGAAATGAAGACATAATGTTCCAAACTTTAAATATAGTGTAAATATTGGAGCAGGGAGAGGAGTAGTTGGATCAGAAGAAGATAGGTAAGTGAGAAGAAGAGGTAAGGGAGGGTGTAAAAATGTGTGCTGGACTGTATATTTGTTATGTTTGTTTGTATGTTTTTCCCTCTTTCACATGTGGAACCTATAAAAGCTTATTTCTGCCATGGAATATAAAGGGTAAAGGGTAATTGTGACTGTTTCATCTCACAGTTCTGACTTTTATTTCTTGCAATTGTGAATCTGATAAAGTCTTAATTGCAAGATGTAAACTCGCAATTCCACGAACAGCAGTCCAAATTGTGAGATAAAAAAAGTTCACAATTAACGTTTTTACTTTTTTCATCCTGTGACGGAAACAAGCTTGCATAGTAACCAAAGGCCATGTATGTTGTAATTTTTGTTGATCACTGGCATCAGCTACCATGGGGCACCATCCACATCCAACCCTCACCCACTGGAGAGCAATTTCAATCAAGGTTCCAATTGAATTTCTGCACAGAGGACCCCATTTTTTTCTATTGTACCTTCTATAAAGTAATGTTTCATTCAGTTTTAGACAGTATGTTCCCAAGAATGAACACATTCAACACTTAAAAATTTAAAATGGTTTTCAGTTGAATGTAACTAAATTACAAAAAAAAACAAGGAAGTTTTTGAACAATTAACAATTTTTATATTGTCTATGGAAGTAGAACTGAAACATGTATGTCAAAAATGTAGAAGAAAGTAATGCAGTTTTTGTAAAGCCATCAGCTGTTAGTATTTTGAGAGTCACTGTGCTATGACTGACTATATGTTCTTATTGGATAGAAAAGTAGTGCTAATGTTTTGACCGAATGACTCGATTTTGAATTGTGTTCACTGTGTTTTGATAGAGTTAGTATATGTAGAAAAAGGTATTCAGCATTTTGAAATGTAGAGTTTGTATTTATTTAACAAAATGTGGTTTTGGCCAGAAAATTAACTATTTGGCTAAGTGTGTGATGTAGTTGTGTTGCTGTGTTAAGAGTTTAGAAAAAGTACTTTAAGTATTGTAAACGCTTGTTAGCAATTGAAAAAAACTGTAAAACAATAATTATGATATTATCACAGACGATATATCGCACACTCCGCACCACTGTCTTTTTGGCTAATTTGTGCAAAACCTCTTGCTAAAATGTCAAAGCATCATTTTAACCACCAATGCAACGATGCAATTATTTAACTTACCTCTACATGCTTGCGAAGGGTTGTATTTACTTTAAGAGGAGATCAACAGCAAGTGTTTGATCTGAGTCCCATATTTATTTTTTATTTTTTTTATGTGCCAGTAAAGTGCTGTAGGCAACAACATGACCTTATTTGACATTAATCTCAATCTGACTGAACGGGAACATATGAGAATAAACGAGTTGTTTGTGGAACTGTTTGAAGGAACCAAATTTGCAGAAATGAGTCATAGTTTCCGAACACTAGTAGAACTTGTGCCTAGAGATTCTAAACATTGTAGGTTTAAGATCTGAGTTTCCTACTGCCGTGATTAAAAAAGAAACAGCAGATGGAGGAAAGAACAGTAAAAAAGAGTGTGAGATGAACCCATCATTCATGTACAGATAAATTTGAGTTAAATATCTGTTTATCAAAACCAAGCACTTCTAGGCCTGTATTTTACTGGCCATCCAGCCTTTGCATCATAATGAGGACTCTACTGCACATATGCCAGAATCTATTTGGCACCAAAATCCCAAAACAAAGGGCTTAATACAATTAGCGGTTTAGCTAATGCTATGATAGCTAGCGGTTAATGTCAGCAAAGGTGTCTAATGTAATCCTTTTATCTGTTGCCATCATATCACCTCACATTATTAATTTCAGCCCCGAATCAGAGACCCCGGGGAGCAGATTACACACGTAGCCCTGATCCCTGATTATTAGAAGGAACTGCTGGAATACGTGTCAGGAAAACATACCAAACAGACCACAGCACAGCAAATCAAAAGCTTTGGAGTAACCATACAGGATACAAGTGCAAAATTAACTGAAAACACTTTTGGGAGAATTTTCTTGGACAGAAATGAAACATTCTTGGACTAAACCTCCCAAACCAAAAGCAGTTAGAGAAGGCCAGACTAAATTAGACTTAATTAAGCTTAAATAGGCTACTGTCGACTCTGTTTATCTAAAGTGGTTTAGGAAGTATGTTGTTTGCATGGAAAAAACCTTTAAGTCAAGCTGAGTTTATTCCACTGGGCGGAAAATGTTGTTAACAACTGTTTATTATGAGATACAAAGTTATCATCCTCAAGGGGGTTTTAGTAATATTGAGTCATTTGACTTTTTTCCTCTCACCAAGGCTGCATTTATTTGACAAAAATACAGTAAAAACAGTAATATTTTGAAATATTATTTTAAATAACCGTTTTCTCTATGAATATTTTATGTATTTATTCCTGTGATGGCAAAGCTGAATTTTCAGTATTTAGTACTTCAGTCTTCAGTGTCAAATTTTAATATGCTGACATATGTCACATTACAAAATTAAAATGGGGCTTCACATTCACTTTCTACATTAGATCACCACCTTGTCGGTTTCACAAATTTAGTCAACAGCAATACAGTATCTCTCTAGGCACGCAATCAAATCATATGATGAAGTCCTACTGAGCTATATTTCAGAACACTGGATGACAATTTCAGAGAATATAACTTGCTCTCTTGAGAGCTCAGACTATGGTTAAAAATATCATAGCTCTCATTACGCTTTGTGTGAGCAATCCATAATTATATTCTGCTTTGGGTAAATTAGTAAAACCCACATGAAGCAGATTCAGAGAATCACACAGAAATAAAGAAGAACTTTAGGATTTTAGACTGCTAATAACACTGAAAAATAAAATCACTATTTTAGTCTTGGTCTCCAAAAATATCTAAACATCCTTATAACAAGCTTAATTTAGTTGAGCAGCAAAACTGTATAAGATAATACTACTTGTATGTATTTTGTGGGATCCAAAAGCCTGAGATCACAATGAAAATCTTGTTGTTTCTGTTTTATTTTCATTTAAACCAGGAAATAAATAGAAGGATATATATGAAAATTATATTGTGAAATGTTATTACAAAAAAAAAACACAAAACAAAAAAACAGTCTATTTAATTGAATCAGAAATCATTGTAATATGCTGATTTGCTGCTCAAGAAACATTTATTATTATTATCAACATTGAAAACAGTTGTTCTACTTAATCTTTTTGTGAAAAGAAAGAAAAGAAAGTTTAAAATAACAGCATTTAGTTTAAATAGAAATGTTTTGTAACATTATAAATCTCTTTACTGTCACTTTTGATGAATTTAATGTGCCCTTGCTGAATAAAAATACACATTTCCTTACCAAAAAAGAAAAGAAAAACTGACCCCAAACTCGTGAATGCTTTTTTTCTGAAATGATGCTTAGATGCTTTTTTGGTAGTGAAATTAGCAATGTTAACATGCATCGCAACTGACATTGTCTGAGCCACTCTCTCATTAATTTCTGCGTTTAATGGATTGTTCCGGGTTCAATGCAAGTTAAGCTGTATCGACAGCAATTGTGGCATAATGTCGATTACCATAGAAATTAATTTAGACTCACCACTAAGTGTTTTTTTAAGCAATAATCATGGACATGGTTATATTAACACACTTACAATGGAAGTAAAATAAAATCTAACTCGTGTTTTGAGGTGGGAGTACTTTTATTATGTGGGAGACTGTCTGGTTACTGATACTAATAATTATTATTAATAATTCCTGTGGATGGAGTTTGCTTCTCAAAAAACTGTTTTTAAGATTACATGAACTTTGAAAGGACTAAAAACAGTACAGCAAAAAAAAAGAGTGTGAAGCTTTGAATCAGTTTTTAGTGTTTTATACTATTATAGTTTTTATTAATAATTTGAATTAGCTTTTATTTTTAGCTTTTTTTGTTTTCATTAAAATTTCAGTATTTTGTTATGTTATATTTTGTAATTTTTATTAGTTTATATATATATATATATATATATATATATATATATATATATATAAAATACTATTTAGGATACTTTTTTTAGTTTCAGTTTTTGTCAAGTAATTTTTTGTCAAGGCAAATTTTACTTTAGCTTAAATTTTACATCTAATATTTATATATTATCATTTCAACTAATTTCAATTAACAAGAATGTTTTTAATAGTTTTAGTTTCTGACTTCAGTAGTATTTTGTAGTACTTAAGTAGTATGTTCAACAGAAGATAGAAACTCATGAAGATTTGGAACAACTTAAGGGTGAGTAAATAATGAGAGAATTTTTGGTGGTCAAGTGATCTAAAAGGCGACCTACTCCATGTAAAATAAAACAGCTTGTGTTAGGCGACGGAAATTATTTTTTTTTTGCCAAATGCATAACTTGTAACTTGTTTGGGGTCATTCAGGTTAACTACACGAAGATCAAAATGGAAGAAAGCGTTTTAGAGGAAAGAAAGCAAAAGAACAAGTATTAGGGGAGTATTAGCCTGAAATAAAAGAAGGAAATGAAAGACTAAAAGAGAAGAAGCACAGCTGGTCTTCCCTTCTTTCCTCTCTAGTCGTTCCTGCATTTTATCCATTTTTATTAAGGACGACGTGTGCTCCCTGTGACTTCAGAAGTAGGCCAGTCGCCGCACATCTTTCTCCACACACTGGGAGGAGCGCAGCCATATTTCTTTCTAATTACTAAAGAGAAGATCGTCTGTAAAGAGAGCACATCTACACTGCGCTTTGACCCTGACCACATACACTCATGCCTTATCAGACTTGCCATTTAAGGACACAAGAACAAGTAGAGCCTTATAAATCAGATGACGGATGGAAAGACATTGGCAAAAACTTTAAGCATATGTTAATGAATGAATAAATCAAGCAAAAGTGGAAACTCTTTTAAAGTACCATGGTATTATGCTGCTGTAGTTGAATAAATAGCATAAGAATCCTCTTAAACACAGGGCTTTTGTTGGATAAGATGAGCCTTGGCTAAAGAGCTGTTACTTGTGAGTCAGGACAAGGAGCTGTGAGAATCCGAGTGCAAGCACAAAGGTTTATTAAAACACAAATACGGCTAATCCAAGCCAAGAACCAGAGTGCAATCCACACAGAGAAAGCAAGAGAGCATCAACTGGGAACACGCATACAGGAACAGAACTTATATACACCGACCTTATAACAAGCTAATGACACACAGGTGGGAGTAATCCCAACAATGAGTCTGGGCAAAGGTTTATGGGAAATGTAGTTTGTGATGGAATGGCAAAGTAGTAGTAAGAAGCGCCCTATGGTGGAGCTCATGGGCACTCCAGCTGGTGATCGTGACACTAGCAGACAAATGCATCGGACCTCACAGGACCAGGCCTTCTGCTTTTGAACACAGATCCATCACAGCTGGGAATGTGGGAACCAGGCATCATGACGCAATTGTTTTGGCTTTTAGGGTCCATTAAAGGAATTGGTGAACATGACTAAATGAATAAATTATGAGTTCAGAACAGAACTGAATGAAAGACTGATCATTTAACAGAAAGAGGATGGTAGAATATATAAGAGTAAAACAACACTAGAGATCAACTTTCTATTATAAAATAGGGTGACCTTTTTCCCAGACACGTCCTGGCCAGGATTTCTTTACTGCCTAAAATATCCGGGTTTTGGCTTTGTTTTCAAGTTTTCATAATTGCTGAAGCTAATGACTGAAAAGTAGATTGACCAATAACATTCAGGCATTGTACATAATCAACTGATCGTGGCAAGTGAGAAGGTGGGATCTACAGAGAATAGTCAAAGCAATGCAAATACGGGTACATATAAGGTGTGTTCGACTTGAATTGGCGCTGCGCAGATTGATCAGTGTATGACGTCAAAGTACCGCGAGAGCGATTCGAAAGCATAAGGAGCGTCTGCTTATACTACTTTGTTTCCTTGTTTTAGAAAATTTTGGCCACATTATATTAATACTAATTGTACAAATTTTATTAAATCAGAATGAAGGAAGAACTTAGTACTGTTTATTGTCCTCGTTTTAGAGCTGCTTTACAGCAGAATTGAATGTTTGCATCATTGAAACTTTATTTTCGTGTTAAACAAAATAAAGCTGTTTTGACAAACTGGATTGTATAAAGCACTATATAAATAAAGGTGACTTGCCTTAACTTGACATACTGTACATGTGCTGCTGTCTTAGAATGGTGGGCAGCTCACTAGGTTTTGGAATTCTTCTTTCCTTACGTGATGGGGTTAAAAGACATCTCTTGGTCAGACAAAACAGATTTCCCCCACCTCAGTTCGTACACACACACACGCGTGCGCGCACATACATTGCCCTTTTCAATATGCAGTGCTGGCAGTTTCTGTGTTGTCAACCTTGACTTACTTTAAAGAGGTCAGACACAGAGTTGCGTTCCCTTCATTACTCATTTAGATTTCAGGAGAGAAGAGAATTGAGAAGAGGAGAAGAAAAGCAGAGGAAAAGAATGAGAAGTAAACAACACAAGAACCACAGTGGACAACAACAACAAAAAGAAATCAAAGATCTATCCTTTATCAGTGATAATGTAATATGGGTTTAAGCCTTTGTGGAACTGTCTGAATGACTCTCAGTTTTCCCTGAATGGAATCAAGCAGCATGGTTCAACATGATTTGGACAAAATGAAAGTGAGTAAATAATGACAATTTGTTCATTTTTGGGTGAAGTATTTCTTTTGAACAGAAGCTTCAAGGGCTAGAATGAGATGGCCTAACCCAGAATGCTACCTTTTACTAATCTTTGTGTGCCATACACTATTAATCATATCTATAAACTCATTTAATCATATATTTGAAAAGATCTGATATTTAGTTAGCTACATTAATCTATAACTGTTTTTGAACTACTTTAAAACTGTAAGTAGCTTGCACTTTCAAAGTAGCTCCTTAACATTGGTAAGAAAACTCCAAATATCAATGAATGAGGTCAGGTTGGTTTGATCCGTGGTGCTATGTCTGTGTAACATTTTAGGTTTCAATTACATTTAGTTTCACTTGTCAGAAAATACAGGTACTTTTACTGAGAAACAGGATCTCGTCTCCAAGGATTTCAAATAACTAAATGCTCTTTACAAGAAAATAAATGTGCATTTAGGATGAACCTATAAAGGCAGCAGCTGTGCTTTACACTGACAGCATCTCTGTCTAATGTCAGCATTAATTGGATAGACACAAAACTTTTGCTGCAGTGTGTTTTTGTGTGGGTGTGGGTGTGTGTTTATGTACATTGATGGCTGAAGCCTCAAGGATATTCACTGTGTCTTGTTTCCTGATGCACTGATCCTACACTTTTTACCGCAACGCTTCAGCATGTACCTGCGTTTGTGTCTGTTTGTGTCTTGGCTCTAGTAGGAGGTATTGTGTTTGTACATTGCCACAGGTATGAATTATGAATGCAATGAATATTGAGAAAGAAATGTCTCTGAAATATCTAACCAGTGCATGACAAATTTTTCAGAGTCAAGACATTTTTCTGTCCTCCATGAAAGCTGAAATGATGCAAAAAGTGAAGAAATTAGGGGTGGAATGGTTCAACTTACTCACCGTTCAGTTCGTATCATGGTTTGAGAGTCACGGTTTCGGTATGGTTCGGTATGTGCTATGTTTAGGGAAAAACTATACTGTCAAAAATAAAGAAAATAAGAATAATCCAACTACAAGCAACAACACAAATAAATAAGATAAAGTAAAGATACAAATAAAATAAACAGTGATTTTCAGTTTTTTTTAGGTAGGTCTAACATTAGTTTTTATGCAGAGAAATTGAATAAAGTAATGAAATGTAAAAACAGCATTGCATATTTGACTGTATAAATTAAAGATTAATCTTTATTAAAGTTACAAAAGCAATTCAGTTAAGAGAAATGAGTGATTTCTTTGTTGTTGCTGTTTGATTAATATTAAGAAAGTGCTGTCACATTAAGAGAATGCACTGATCCAGTGCACTGATCCAGTACGTTCAGTCGGCTATGTCTGCTATAGGATACTTATCAAGACAAGCATTTTGACATAATTTTGTGTGAATTTGTCCATTTAAACACAATACTTCAGAGAGAGCTTAATATTTGCGTGTGTTCTGATGCGCAGGTTTGCACGCTTCAGGTGAGCGCACGCACAAATCTTCTCACTGCGTACGCGAGAGCTCATGTCCTCTGGCTCTTAAATGTTTAAACTGGCAAAGCTTACATTAGTTTAAACCGATATCAACGTGTGCTGTTCAGGTCTGACCTGTGAGCGAGAGCTATCAGCACCCCAGTGATAATGGCATAAATGACTGCTCATATTCCAGCATACAGCATTTGCATTGAACAAGAGTGAATGGTTTGTCCATGTTTTTTTTTCTTTTTTTCTTTTTTTTTCATTGTTGTGAAAAGCCAGAATTCGCATCCATCAACGGAAGCATACATTAGCTGAACCCTGTTTGTTTTACGTGTTATTTATAGCAAACCATTTTACAGATGCGTTGTCAGATTTAAGTTGAACCACAGTCCTAACGCGTGTCGAATCGTGTGTGGAGAACCATAAGGTTCCATTTTTTTCCGCGAACCATTCCATCCCTAGAGGAAATCACAGCATATCACAACATAGTTGATGTTTAAAGGAATAGCTCACACCAAAATGCAAATTTTATGATTATTTAGGCAACCTCATGCCATTCCAAACTTATATGCTGTTATTAAAAGTAGAAGCAGTGACCAGAGGCTGTGTGAAAAAAATAAGCTTGTCAAAATGTCTTCATGTACATTGAGGTCATGGCTTGTTGGGACAAAACATTATGGAAACATGAGAAGACACAGAGAGTGGAAGTTCTCCTACCTCTGAAACCTTCCGGACGGCTTCGCCGCTGATCACCAGACCCTGCGAGAAAGTTTTGGCTGCAATAACCGTGTGTGTGATTTTGGTCTTGAGCTCTCTCGGCGTGTCTCCAAACGGCTTCAGCGTTTCTGACTGCTTGGCTACGCACTCCAGATACTCCTCTCCAATCATGTACTGAGCGTTTAAAGCTTTAAAGAGTCTTTCCAGCAGACGGGCCCAGAATTCATTCAGCGCCTCCTCGAGATTGACCCTGGACCCTCGGTAGTAGTGCCGAAGGTCGGAGTACAGATCCTGAAACACTTTTGCATTTTGGGAGAAGAGAGATCCAAACCCGGTCTGGAAGGAAGTTTGGAGCGATGCTTCAGAACGGTTGAACAGCTCCAAGAAATAATCTGGAAACACACATGCAATAACATCATTAGAGCAGCTCTTCAAGTTTGGAAAGCTCAAGGGTAACACTCCTAATTTAAAAAAAAAAAAAAAAAAAAAAAAACATTATCCCGAATTAATGAGGTGACCAATATTTTACATATTATGGAGCCCCGCACATGGCATGCAGAAAAAATTATAGTGTGCACGATTTACTATTTCGTTCCCTCGATTTATAAATTGTGCACACGATTACTATTTCGTTCCCTCGATTTGCTAAGTCGTGCACACTATTCATAAATTGAGTGAACGAATTAGTAAATTGTGTGCACGATTTAGCAAATCGAGGGAACGAAATAGTAATCGTGTGCACGTTTTAGTACATTGAGGGAACGAATTAGTAAATCATGCGCACAATTTTATTTTTATTTTTCTTGCATGTCATGTGCGGGTCTCTGTAACATATAAACCTTAATAATGGAAAAAAATATATATTTTATATATATATATATATATATATATATATATATATATACTTTGTAATATTTATTTCTATTTTAAGTTGTTTTGCCCTGTACAAAAATGATTAATAGATAAATTTATATTTAAGTACAACAAATAACATAAACATGTACACATAATAAATAAATTGCATAAGCATGTATTGTCTATTTTTTAATTAAATATTTTACAAATCTCATGTACTTCATCTCATTTGATTACTTCCTTTTTTATTGGAAACTTGATGAATGTACCCAAAATATAAGATTATTCATAACAAATGAACAAGTCTGACATCAGTGCATAAACTGCTTCATATTATGCAACATTTTAAAAAATTAAAATTCAAACTATGGAAGCCCGCCTTGCCACAGGAAAAAGAAAAGTAATTGCAACTAAAAATTTGAGGTAATTGTGACTTCTTATCTCAGAATTCTAAGTTTTTTCTCAGAAGAGTGAGTTTTTTCCAAAGAATTCCAATAATAAAGTCTGAATAGTATAAAAAAAGTCACAATTACCTTTATTTATTTTTTTTAATCCCATGGCAGAAATAAGCTTACTGTAAACTCACAAGACATACTGAAACACATCTATAGATAAAATAAATAGCTAGACAGTAGTCAGTTGTGCAGTTTGTGTACTATCACAATGAAAAGCAATGAGAGAAATATGAATGAGTTTTTCACACACACACACACACACACACACACACACACACACACACACACACACACACACACACACACATGCAAAAAGAAAGTCAATCAGTATGAATTGTGTTATGTAATACAGTGACATCATGAGCTCCCAATAACCCGGTCACACATCAATCAATCCCACATTACCCAAGAGAGACTGTTCAAGTACAGAAAGAAACTGGATATAAGAGTGTATAAATTCAGCCATGGGTCTGTACATTTATAACACACACCAGAAGCAAAACGAATCATAATGGTGAACCAAAACCAGGTCAAAATTAATCTTTCTAAAACCTACACCGCTTCTCCAAACCCAGAGACAGTGCACCAATGGGATTATGTCTGTACTAATACATTCATGATGAAATACAGAGCAGTGTGCTGTAAATAAGACCTTTTTGTGCCCTACATCTGATTAAGTTCACATTAATCATGCTTTTGAAATGGCCAAACAAATGACACATAAAGCATAATGCACACAGACTTGATTAAGCATTTCAAAACATTTATATTAAACTGTTCACTGGCCATTGGTTTTTCCAACTGCAATTTTTTGATGAAATGATTGTTACTCGACTCTTGTCTAAATCTCATCACATTCACATCCAACTACATTATGAGGACCCCACATCCATTTTATCTCATTTATCTCATTTTAAACAGCTAAAGTTCAATGTCTCCTTGTTCCTCCAACAATCATACGTATTCATTTACATTAAACTTAAAATGTAAAAGTAAGTAATGATGATTCATATAAATATTGATTTAGTAGCTTATTATTTTAATGGGTGCCAGAATTTTTTAAAGGTTTAAAGGGAGGAGTGACCATAAAAGTTTGAGAAACACTGCATTATACTGATCAAAAGTTTTTATAAAAGATATATATATTTTAAGAAAGAAGAAAAAAAAAAGAAAGCAGCTAAAACTTCTTTCAATATTGGAATACATTACAGAATACCTTACATTTTAAAATATATTAAAATTGAAAACAGTTATTATTCCATATATTATTACAATGATATATATATATATATATATATATATTTTTTTTTTTTTTTTTTTTTTTTGTTATATAATAAAATTGAATGATTGATTACACATTTTTACACATGTATATGTATACATTTTACACAAGATATTTTGAAGATTTTTATGGAATGTCCATTTTAGGGTGAACTATACCTTTAAGTGTCTGATTATATCTTGGGGTCACTGTATGAGGTGAGGAAACATACAGACTTTGAATAAAGAGAAACTGATATCAAAAAATAAAAACAGAAAGGACATGAAAGGTAGATACTCAGTTCTTTATATTCCTGTCACGCTCCTCTGACCCTCCACCCCCTCACTACACCCCTCTTTGCGCTCTCTCTCGTTCTCCCTCTCCTCCATCTATCTCTCTGACAGGCGCGCGGGCGTAATGATATCAGCAGCATCGTAACAGAACACGCCGGGCTGTTAATTTGCGGCCGAGCCCGTGATGGAGAGACAAGCAGCTGGGGACCACAGAGTGATGGAATGAGAGGAGAGAAGAGAGAGAAAGGGATGAAAGAAGAGAGGGATTTGAATGTGATTACATGTAATTGTATTTGTGCATTCTGACAAAGTGCTGAATGACTGAATTAAAGGAGTGCCAGCCCTCCCTCATTTTATTCAATATTTTAAATGAATGCATGCACACACAGAACTTTGAAGCTGTATTAGTGAGGACCTTTCTAAGACGTCATATTTTCCAAACAATGATTATGATATTCTGCTAGCCGGCCAGTTCACAACAGGAACAATGACTATAACCATAACTACAGTATATTAGCTTCCAATGGACGATCACATTCTGTTTGTTGTAAGAGGCTGCTGCAGTTTTTGGTCTGCCACATTAAATGCTCAAGCTGTTAAAAGTTGGGTGGATTCTGCTTGGCTGTAAATGATGCTATTTTTCATTATCTGGAAAAAAAAAAAAATGTTCCGAAAGTGATTCCAATGACATTGTTCCTCTGTGTTGTTATAGTTCTTGTTGTCCTTGGTGTGAATGAGCCTTAAAGGGACAGTTCACACAAAAATGAAAATTCTGTAGTGTTATTTACTCAACTTCATGTTGTACCAAACCTGTATGAGTTTCACACACACACACACACACACTAGTATTCCTATCATTATGGGGACATTACATAGATGTAATGGTTTTTATACTGTACAAACTGTATTTTCTATCCCCTAAACCTACACTTTACCTCTCACACAAAACTTTCTGCATTTTTAGATTTTCAATCATTCTGTATGATTTATAATCTTCTTTCCACATGGGGACCAAAAAAGTCCTCAAAATGTACTGGTATTACTATCCTTGTGGACATTTGGTCCCCATAACAAAGGGAACCAGGACACACACACAAAGATATTTGAAAGACACATGTATACAAAGAATGTTATTAATTAAACAGTTTCAGTTTCCATTGACTTCCATTGTATTGACAAAAATGCAGTGAAAGTCAAAGGCAACCGAAACTGTTTGGTTTTGTCCCTTTTAGAGATTACACCTATTCAGTTTAAAGCATTTGGCCAATTTATATTGACCATTTTATACGTTTTTTCAACAGAGAGCACCACTTAACACGTCATTTTGAATTTGTAAAAACATTTTTATGAAATTTGACCTTCACAAGTATACCAATCCTGTACACATATTTATTTTTTTTACTTTTTTTTATCTTCATACAGACTTTTCATTGAGTTCTATTATGTTTATACCATGTTAATGATACTGTCTATCGATAACACCAAATTTAACTCTCACAGAAACATTTTAGTTTATTAACCTTTATATGGTTTCCTCTTAAGGTTTATTGTTTTATTTTACTATTGTTCTGAACAAATCTGGTAGTCATGTTCAAATGAGCATAAACATAGTTAAACAGTGAATAATTTAATACAATTACATTACACTAATCTTAAAATCAAGGCATTATATATATAAGGGTTTTTTAAAAATTGTTTATTTATCTATCAACAAATGTGGTTACTGTGGTATTTAAAAAAAATAAATGAATAAGTAAAATCACTGATTATTGTATTAATATGGTTAAGAAGGCATACTGTACACACACACACACACACCACTACCACTGGCATCTCATTATAAATATTAGGCATTTGAATATAAATGCAAGGTTTAAGTAAACCAAATTAATGTTGAAGGAAATGTAAAATAGAATAGAACCAAATCAAACTGACCTACAACAATGCAAAAAAACCATGAATAGAATAGAATAGAATAGAAGTGAACTGAAAGATTAATTTAACTAAAATGAACAGACATTTTCAGAAATTTGGCCCTCACACGACAACACAAACATGCATAAGAACACACTTGTTAGCACTTGACCTATGCAAGGCTGACCCAGGGTCAGTCACCTAAGCTGCAGAGGTCTGATAAGGGCTTGAACCCAGGTGTGGCTGAGCAGAGAGGCAGCCTCCACCTGCAGGCCTATCTACACCTAGCATCAGAGATCATGCATTTGAAAAGTACATGAGCTTTATGATCACAGAGGAGCTCTTTAAACCAGCTCATAAACTCTGCAGCTGTGTCTGAAGGCTCTTAAATCAGACAGTACACCAGCTGTGGCCCGAATCGCCTCCTGATACTATGCATGTCAACTGCACGGCTGGAGTCTCCACAGGTGCGCACAGGTGTGTCTACATGTCACTTCAGCCTATGGCACTATATTATGCTCAAAAGTTCGCTATGATGCTCTAAAGTTTTGGTCAGTATGATTTTTTAAAATATATAAATTAACAATTTTATTCAGCAAGGATGCATTAAATTGATCGAAGGTGACATTAAAGACTTAACTGAGAAAATAATTAATACATTATTTAAGAAAATAATTTAATCTTTTATTTAAATTAAGAAAAGAAATAATTTGAACAAAACTCCTGAAAAGAATGTTTTACAGTTTCCACAAAAAATATTAAGCAACTGTTTTCAACATTAATAAAAATAAGAAATGTTTCTTAAGCAGGAAATCAGCATATTAGAATGATTTCTCAAGGATCATGTGACACTGAAGACTGGAGCAATGATGCTGAAAATGTAGCATTGCATCACAGGAATAAATTAAATTTTACAATACAGTACAATTAAAATGATTATTTTACTGCATTTTTAATCAAATAAATGTTACCTTGGTGAGCATAAGAAATTAATTTCAAAACCATTTAAAAATGTCACTTACTTTTGAATGGTAGTGTATTAATATATAGAGAGAGATTCAGTAAAACAGTAAGGGTAGTAGAGGCTTGGCGTACCAAAAAAAATATATATATATATTTTAGTATTTTATGTCTTGAGTCAAAAGAAAGACTATTCATTTATGCACACACTCACACACACACAAAAGCATACACAGCACTCTGGAAAATGAAGGAGTAGAAACAAGAAAGAAAATGGAATCATGACATAAAAATGGCAGTAAGTTCCTTATAAAACTCTACTAGTGTGTGTGAGGGAGAGAGATACGAGAGTAATGTCTCTGGGATCATAGGTCTGTGTCACCGTAGGTCTTCCTCAACGTGATTAGCGTGTCAACATGAAACGGCCTATGAGGACACGCGACAGAGCAGCTGTCCTTGTCGCAGATGACATCACCGGAGTGGACCTCCAACAGGACATTTTTTCCTGGATGACTCGGTGTAATCGAAAATATTCTTTCAATATATCAGCACTTGAACTGCTCAGCTGTTATTCAACCTCAAAATCAGGACCATAACAAATATATTCAGCTAAGAAAATATCACCAATTAATCTGTAGTGATTCAGACAAAGGCACTTGTGAACGTCATAAATTGAACAATGTGATCTGATAAAAGAGATTTATTATCTTCTATGCTGTGGTTTAATTAAATCTGTTGCCTTTAACACAGAAACGTTAATCTTCTGGTCTGAAACTTGAATTTGATCATCTTTTGAAAGTCTTTTTCTACCAGTGCTGTTTAGCTGTATATCTACAGTAAATGTGGTCAGATGTTTTCACTGAGTATGTGTCTGTGTTTGATTCGTTCAGAAATGATCCCCTACAGCGAAAAGCTGCTCCTTATGAATTACTAAACACTGAGAATCTCCTCAACCTTACAGTGAATCCAGTTCTCAACACACACACACACACACACACACAATGAAAACACATCAACAGCCATACTTAACATCCTAAAACAGACACATAACAGCTCATTATGTTCTAGTATACTTTTAGCGGTGAATCTAAGAAGACAAAACAAACTTTCCTAGAGACAAACCTTTCAACAAATAGAATATAATACATCTGAGGACAGAACCAATTACACAGACTGTAAAAGAGAAGGAGAAGTGGTGTACAAGATTACATGACTTATCATAGGTGGATGGCAGACAGAATGACAGAATGAACAACAGGATGGATGGATAGACGGACAGACAGATAACACTCAAGAGATTAAACATTCTACACCATTCTTCAATGCCAATTTCCTCTTCTAAATTCTTTTTTTATAAAGCTATTACACTGAAACTAGAAAAATGTGAAAGAATGAAGGAGAACTTGAAATCAACGTAGAAATGACAACAGCCTGAGATTTATGTTTTAAGAGTCTTAGCCCCAATTTGCTGTAAATTGATCTATTTCCAGATAATAAAAGCCAGAACTGGAAACAAATGTCCATGTCTATGACAGCACACATGATTTAGAGAGGCTGTTTTATTATGTTTGTAAGAAATATTGTCATATATTGCACTGTTAATGCCTTTAGTCTTTCAAAACATACATAAATAGCTGCACGCAAACACACATGTTTGTTTTTGTGAATTGTGGGGGATTTCAGTAGTGTTGTTTTTTATGATAGATAATCCTGAGTGTGTTTTATATTTCCGTACTGTGGTGATATTCCTTTGGCTACCCCTTACAGTAAACTTTGTGCATTTTTACTTTCTCAAAAAAACTCATTCTGTATGGTTTATAAGCGTTCGAAAAATGGGGACATTGGTTATGTCCTCCAAAAGTCACCCTCTCCTTGTAATACCTGTGTCATACCCATGTCATTATACAAAGTTGTGTCCTAATATGTCACAAAAACACACACACACACACACACACACACACACACACACACACACACACACACACACACACACACATTTCTAAACTTGTTTCACCATGGGGACCTCAATTTAGGTCCCCAAGGTGACACGAGTCCCCATGAGTCAATGTGTATTTAGGTTTAAGTCTCCACCGGGATAGAAAAACATGTACACACACACACAAAACCACACACCCTGGGTATAATCTGCCATAGCTGCTTACTGTTCCAAGCATAATTCATACTGGGAAACACACACTGACCAGATCTCCTCCCTGTGCCACAACACTTAGGAAATAATCACAGTTCAAGCATTCTCACCACAAACACACCATATTATTTGTGTGTGAGCGAGTGTGCTTGTACAGACAGACAGACAGACACACACACACACACACACACACACACACACACTCAGGACTCCTGGAGGTGAGCTGGCACAGACATGTTTTAAAAACCACTTATTAACTTCAGAACAACAGAGACACTGACTTTTTCAAGCTTTGAGTAGCAAAGTCACCATCTGTACAGAATAGAGAGAAATTTAATTCATTTGTAACCTTCAAATTCAACAATTATAGACTTCATAAAAGCTTTAAAAAGTTTTATATAGTCTAACTGTTCTCTAGTCTACTTTTTATAGTATTATGAAATGTTCTGCTTGTCCAACAATAAAATTAATCAACTGCTACATTTGACCAAGCTCATGATTAAGTTGCTAGGCCCAACCAAACCCACTTTTGAAAGCAGGAATAATTTTAACCATTGATTTTTATTATACCTCTCAATGTCAAGAACTGTCCCAGTCATATTTCAAAAAAACAAACAAACACAAAATAACACAAAAAATAAATAGTTGCATTAAGGGAGGAAAAAGTACAGTTATTATTATTATTTTTATTAATAACAATAAAGCTAATAATAATAATAACAATAATATTCCTTGCATCAGTTTTATAAAATTGTTGCTATTTAATTTTTTGTTTATAATAATAAAAACAATAATAAATATTATCAATGATATTGGTGTTGTTGTTGGATTGCTATTTTTATTATTTAATGGTCAAAATTAATTATTGAAGAATAAAATATTATTATTATTATTATTATTATTATTAAATACAATTTAGCTTAAAAATTGAGCAATTTTTTTAATTATTTATTATTATTCATTATTATTTTAATGTATTTTATTTAATATTTATTGAAATGCCCATGTTTAGTAAGTATAATATACACCACAATGCTTTTGATTGTATTATCATTATTTTGTTGTTGTTGTTGTTTTTAAGATTCACCCATCCAAAGCAGCAAAACACACATTTAATGCATTTAATTTGTAAAGCATGATTTGATGTAATTGAGAAGTTGTTTGTTCCTAACCAGCAGAACTAATCAAAACAAATCACACCCCCACACACACCATTGTACACAAAAAGCAAAAACACTGATTAAAACGCCTACACAGAGTGAGAGAGAAGGATAAGATTATGAAGCCAGAGAAAGATAGAGGGAGAGAATTATCTACATACTATACATATATATATATATATATATATATATATATATATATATATATACATACAGACATTATACACATTATTGTAAGTGTAAGTGTGATGCTGTCAAAACATTTGCTTGTATAGCTCGATCTCTGTTCCTCCAAGCACAATCATTCAGGTGAACGATGTGAATAACATTCACACTCACAGGACTGAGTGTGAGTGAGATATCCACACTGGTACTACACACACACACACACACACATACACATACAGAGAGACCATCTGTCTAACGTCGTTAGGAGGTTTTATCAGCACTGCTCTGAGATATCAAACACAGGTCTGTACAGACAAACTAACTATCAGTTTCTCAACAAGCTTTAGTCCAGCAGACCAATTCTTCTCAAAATCAAGAGCTGTGTGATGGAAGGAGGCCATTTTGCATCATGTGACGTTACTCAGGTGTAACTCACCATCAAAGCTCTTGAACTGGCTGTTGAGCGAGGCTTGTAAGGTGCGTCCAGACTCCTTCACCTGAGTCTCAAACTCTCTTCGGCTCAGGTTCAGGAGGTTCTCCTCCATCCCAGACGTGCAGCAGGTGTAACTCCGAGAACAAACCCCCAGGTGCTCACCTGAGAGAGAGAGAGAGAGAGAGAGAGAGAGAGAGAGAGAGTTAACAATGTTAGCATGACCATCAGTAGAAATACATTTAACCATCCATGATCTCCATCCATTTATTTATTTATCCATCCATATAACCCATAATATATTCAGACGTTTGGGGTTGGTATCTCTTATGCTCACCAAAGCTGTGTTTATTTGATCAAAATACAGAAAAAAAAACTGTAGTAATATTGTGAAATATTATTACAGTTTAAAATAATTGTTTTCTATTTTAATATATTGTAAAATATCATTTATTCTAGTGATACAAAGCTGAATTTTCAGCATCATTACTTTAGTCTTCAGTGTCACATGATCCTTCAGAAATTATTCATTGAATATACTATAGCAATTTGGTGCTCAAGAAAACTCTCCTGTTATCAATGTTGAAAAAAAGGTGTGCTGCTTAACATGGTTTTGCCGAAATTGCACTCTAAAAAAAATCAGTAAAAACAGAACATAATGTACTGTATTAATTTGAAGGAATTTCATTATTATTATTATCATCATTATTTTTTTTTTAATATATTTTGTTTTTTACAGGAGT
The DNA here is from genome assembly GCF_018340385.1 of Cyprinus carpio. Classification (NCBI taxonomy): domain Eukaryota; kingdom Metazoa; phylum Chordata; class Actinopteri; order Cypriniformes; family Cyprinidae; genus Cyprinus; species Cyprinus carpio. The sequence goes on along the minus strand of NC_056573.1, from coordinate 22,691,792 downwards.
TTTACCTGTATTTTGAATTTTACACTCCATTGCTTTGTGTTTTATAACTAACGGTAATGTCTATTAAATTAATGGATAATTAATTTAGCAGCCATTACTTTTTTGTTATTTTATGGATTTGTTTTTTAGTGTGTGTGTGTGTGTTTTTTTTTTGTTGTTGTTTGTTTGTTTGTTTTCAGGATTCGTTGATGAATAAAAATTTGAAAAGAAAAACACTTATTTTATCTTTTTTTTTCTTTACTGTCACTTTAACTGTCAATCAAGTTAACACATTCTTGCTGAATAAAAGTATTATTATTATTTTTTAATACTGCCCCCAAACTTTTAAACAGTGGTGTATTTCCACATACATAGATTTACTACATTTCATTTATCTATCCATCTAAATCTTCATTCATTTATTCATTAACCAACCATCCATCCATTCCTTTTTTCCATTCATCTATCCGCTCTATCTCTTTTTGTTTTTGCTTGTTGCTCCAAGAATCCTGGTGAGAACGAAAAGCAAAAGAGTGAAAGAGAGAGCTAATTAGAAATAAAGAAGCACAGAAGTGTAAAATGGGTTCAGACTACTTTAGTGATCTGATTTGTGGACTGTAATTACACATGGATCTCTGACTTGATCTGAGCGCAGACACATGCTCTCTGAAGCAGTATGATTCTGCACACGCTCTTAGCAAATATTTTCAGGCTGCATATTACAAACAATACATCTTATGATAACTAAATACTTAAAAATGTGTATACAGATATAAATAAAGCCCCAGTGTTGAAGCTGTGAATGTGTTGGCTCTGTGACTGTGTGACGGACAGCTGAACTTCACAGCACAGTTATATAAGAGAGTACAAACGATTTTTATGACGGGGGGATCTTAATAGTAATTGAAAATTTCCACTCAATCGACTGCTGTTCTGCCCTGTGCTTGGACAAATATCATACAATAGAAGAGATGACATGGTCAATCGATATGTCCATTCCAACCCAGTAGCGTACAAGGAAAATAGTGCTAAATAAAAACTAGCCAATAATAATATTTATTGTATCAATTTTTAAAAATGGTTTCTGTTTCATCTTTTTCCAGTTTCATTTTAAACTATTTGCTTATACATATATATATATATATATATTTATTTATATATTATTGCCTCTCACATTAAAGGAATTGTTCACAAGCAATATTATGGATAGATGACTCATATTTTAGCCGTAAACAATGCTTTGAAGTAAAAAATGTCCTGTGATGGATAAGTTTCTTACAAACTTGCAGATATTCACTTCACAAGACATAAATTAATGGACTGGAGTTGTGTGGATTACTTGAGGATTATTGTAAGGGTTTTTATCAGCTGTTTGGACTTTCGTTCTGATGGCACCCATTCACTGCACAGGATCCATTGGTGTGCAATGCTACATTTTTTCCAATCTGTTCCGACAAAAAAAAGCAAACTCTACATTTCGGCTGGCCTGAGGGTGGGTACATTTTCAGGAAATTTTCATTTTGGGGTGAACTGTTCCTTTAAGCTCTTATGGATCAGCCAAATGCTTGTGCCTGCAAAAACTTTCATCAGTATCATGTTCTTTTAAAACATTTTTAGCAATTAGCAAAGCATTTAATTGTTATATAATGGTATCTTGGGCCATAGAAATGTGTAATTGCGTGTTAGTGTGTGTATCTCGTGTGGTTTGTCAGGATGGTTTTCAGTGTCAAAAAAAGCGAGTGTCTACCTGTGGCTTGTGTGTGCGCACACACATGTGTTTTTGTCAGCGGGTGAGAGTACACACTGTCAGAGACAGGATTCTTTTTCTAAAGAGCTGGGCTGTCAGCCATTTCTATCCTGAGCCTTTTCTCCCATCCAAGGACAAAGGTAGAGAAAAGAGAGAAAGACTCCAACAGCACAGTTCATTTCTCACTATCACATATAAAAACACACTGCAAACAGATGGAATTTAATGCGGCTCTTATCAGAGCTTAATGTTACTGCTCAAGAAGGTTTACAGGCACTTGAACACTTGATGAAACCCACACAACCAATGTGTTTGGCCTGTAACATCCAGCGCAACCCAATGAAAACAAAAACCAAGGAGCTAATAAAATGTGTTGCTGTGAACATGGTTGGCTGGGAAAAAAACATGGAATTAATATGGAAAGTATGGGAATCATCATGATTTACTTTGTGAGACTGTGGACTGACTCACTAGGATTAGCAGTCAGAAAGAAGATTCAGATTCTCATTTATTTTACCCAATGGCAAAATAAAAAATAAAATAGGTAAAAATTTGATTTAAAAATGGTATTATGTCATTCATATTCTTATTAATTTCACACAAACACACGCAAAACTACAATTAGAAAAATTGGCATTCTGTCAAGAGAAAATTGTAGAAAATAATTAATTTATCCCACTAAATTACTGATTAAATTAATGTTTTTGCTTTATGAGTTGACACATAATTTATGCACTACAAATTCAAATTGAGATAATCATTATTATTTACACACACACACACACACACACACACACACACACACACACACACACACATATAATATATATATATATATATATATATATATATATATACACACAAACAAACACAAGAAAATACACTGTCGCAGAGGTGGCAGACAATTTTCTGTGATCTTTTGGCGGCTAGTATTCAGTGTTTTGGCCGCTGCAACCCCTGCTCGATTCAGACTCATGGTGTGCTTGCTAAATTACCCCTCAGAGATCAATAATGCACATCTCTCTGTAAAGTGAGCTGGGCTGGAGTTCTATTCCGCCTCAACAAATTACAGTTAATATAAAATAGATCACTCTGTAGTTAAAACTAGAATGATATAAACATCTTGTAAACATCCTCTGGTTTCTTCCTTGTACAAACTAATGAAAGCATTTAAAACGGTGAATAAAGCCGGTGGTACTTTTTCCCTCTAAGGTCTCTCACGGCCCACACACTTATAGTGAGATTGGAGATAGTGAGAAGAAAGACCAATTCACAGACCATTAACGTATCAGAGAACTCCAGGGAAGAAAACTCCTATTAGAATCCAATTACACCACAGAATTAGAATCCAAAAAACCCTCTAACTGTGTTTGTGTGGTGTGTGAGTATGTGTGAGAGAAAGAGATACTAAAAGAGATGAGTGAGTTAATTCTACCAGAGAGAGGAAGGAAATACTCACTTTAATCTGTTTGCCTCAAAAGCTGTTATACAGATACAACACCAAATTAAACACACAAAGCCTGCAGACTGTATCAGTAGCGGTAACTATATAGCATCACCACATTCAAGAGGAAGTAATTATGGATAACAGTCTTAAAGAAAACCATTGGAGGAGGACATTTACAGTATGAACATTAGATTCCCAGAATGCATTTCCTCCCTACCTTTTTGTCATGTTAATGTACACTATCTTTCAAAAGTTTTCGCTTGGTAAGATTTCTAAAGGTTTTTGAAGTCTCTCATGCTCTTCAAGGCTAAATTAATTTACTCAAAAATACAGTAAAAACAGTAATATTGTGAAATATTATTACAATTATATATATATATATATATATTAAACATTTCTTTTTATTTCAAGATTCAGTGATGAATATAAAGTTAAAAAGAACATTTATTCGAAACAGAATTCTTTTGTAACATTAGAGATGTCTTTACTGTCACTCTTGATCAATTTAATTGCATCCTTGAATAAATGTATTAATTTATTTCAAACACACACACACACACACACACACAAGTGAGATATCTGGGGTAATTTGGGCAACTTTCCTATATTCAGCATGGTTGCTACACTGTTGGCAAAATCTTTAGCTAACCGCTAAGCACATGACTTCCTATGTCCAGCCAGCCATCCAAACATTTTACAGTAAACAGTTATAACCTTTCATTTCCCAATAATTTCCTTCATGGTATTGCTAGAAGTGTACTGCATTACCATCTACACTGTTAGCCCAGCAATTAGCCTACTGACATATCCTGAAGAAGGTGCTTCACTACAAAACAGAGAAGCAGGCATTGTCTGCTTTGCTGTTTCTAAATGGATCTAAGTGGGTTGTTTTTAATGCATACGGGAGATATGTTAGCAATTATTTTAATTTCAGTACATTATTTAGCCTGAGATTGCAGGAACATCATGATTAATGCTAAGGTCAATGCATGCTAGTAAAAAAGTGTGTAAAGCAGATGACATTCAGTAGCATGCCCAAGTTTGAAAATGTCTCACATACAGTAAACACAGTCTGAGTTAGCAGCAGGGATTTTTATCTGAGTGATTTGATATGAAACATTTAACACGCTAGCTCTTCACCACCCAATCAATACAACACAAGAGCTCTCATACCAAAACACGATCGCTGTTCAGAGGTATCTGATAAATGAGTTTGCCAGCGGCATGCATTTCTCCTAACGATCCACCGCAAACAACTACGATGATGGAGCTGCGTGTCTTGCATTAACAAGGGCATTTGAAGTCTGGGAAAAATGGGAAGCATCTTCTGATAACATTCATTCACACACAAACACACACACACACACACACACACACACACACACACACACACACACATCGGACATTAATACCAACTACACAGAAGTATTCTGGCTGTACCGCAGTAAAATGGTGGTATCAGTAATATGATGTCATTCGAAAGTCTGGGGCTGGTAAAATTTTTTTTAAATGTTTTTGAAAGAAGTCTCTTATGCTCACAAATAAACTAAATTATTATCATATATTTTAAAATGTAAATTCCTGTGATGACAAAGCTGAATTTTCAGCATCATTACTCGAGTCTTCAGTGTCACACGATCCTTCAGAAATCATTCCAATATGCTGATTTGCTCCTCAAGAAAGATCTATTATTATTATCAATGTTGTGCTTCTTAATATAGCTTAATAAAATATGTGGAAAAAGTGGTGGATTGGATTTTTTTTTTAGGATTCTTTGATGAATAGAAAGCAAAGGGAAAAAACAGCATCTATTTGAAACAGAAATCTTTGTGACATCTCACATTTTATCAAATGAATGTCTACATCTGCCAGCAGGTGCTAACTGGACTATGATAACCACAACAGTTCTCGAATCAGCTGACCTCAGAATTGAATAAGCATTTCAGATCTAATGAATTCATATCAGAGCTCAATAATATATGCACATTAGAGTATTCTGGGCTTTATTAATGTTGCTTGCATCGGATGAGAAGAAGTTGAGATAGCATACGATTGGAAGTTGAAAGATGTGACCCATTCTAGCGAGACGCACTGTTAAATAAAACCCAGAAAGAAATCCCACCCACACACTGTTCCTGTCACACACATGCAGAAAGAGAGAGTTATCAGGAACATGATGGATTACAGCACGTTTTAGAAGTGAAGCCTGAACAGACACACACTCTCACACGCACACGCACACACACACACACACACACACACACACACACACACACACACACACACACTGGAATTCAGTAGTTGTGTGCAGAGAGACAGGACAGATTATGTGTAAAACCAAACACAGGATTATCACTGTAACATTTTCCTGTCTGCTGCTGGATCACAGCATTTATCTCTCCGTGATTATTTCCCACCAATTCAACTAACACACTTTTTTTTGCATACACCTGCATTGTTTTAGATGTGAATTCACAAAATATATCATGCAAATAATGTATGAAGAGAACCGTGCAAACAAACCCACCAAATTACTGCTTGACCATGCATAGAGTTTATAACAGCCTGTTATATCATTTGGTCTTTATGGGATGAATTACCACTGCTATAATCAGTAGAAAATGTACACAAACATCCTAAATGCGAGCTTTATTTAGACCAAAATGGCACAAAATGGATATATTCTATAATGGGCCTCATTTTTAAAAGAAGAAGGGGTGTTTACGTCTGTGTTGGGAGTAACGCATTACAAGTATATGTAATCAGATTACTTTTTTCAAGAACTAGTAAAGTAACGCATTACTTTTTAATTTACAAGAAAATATCTGAGTGACTTTTTCAACACCAGTTACTTTGTTTTCATATTTACTGAGTGATGGCTGTTTGAGATGCATACTGTACAAGTGAATTTACATTTCCTTCAGCCAGAGGCATATTCATTTTCAATTTGGTATGAAAGAGCTTTTACATTTGCCAAAAATATATAATTTTTATTAAAAACTAACAAGCAAGCCTTGCTCAGACGAGATAAATTAATGCAAAAGTAACATAACACATTACTTTCAATATAAAGTAATTAAGTAACTCAAGTAGTCACTTTTTTGGGGAGTTACACAATTTTGAAATGCATTGTTTTTAAACGTAACTTTCCCCAACACTGGTTTACATAGAAATTAATCACAAAGTCTTAATTTAAATGAATAAATAAATTACCTTTTTTATGTGAAACTAAATGAAAAAAAAAAAAATACATACAACAAACATGCCGCTGTTCGCTGTGTCAGTGATGGATATGAAACATGAGTTATCCATAATATTTAATGTCACTGACATCCAAACTGTTCAATAGCCATTCATTCGAGAGTTATGGAGGATTGGAACATTTCCCGTTTAGTGTCAAAAAACCTCTTTCCCTTCACTTTTTGCTGTTTCAGCTCAATACAAAACAGCACCACACGCCACTAACAACAGGCCTTGTTAAACAGACAGGTAACGCTGAGATGACATTCAGATCATCAGGTTTTGCCGAGAGGAATCTGGATTTCTGATCCACCCGTCTGGATCTGTGTCACCCGTCGAGAATCACAAGCAAAAATCACTTTAGCAGAGCTGACTGGACAGTTTTTCACACGCAGCCTCATCAGCAGGCATTTATCAGTGTAAATGAGGGATCTGAGAAATGAAATAAACAAAAAATATGATAAGTTGAGAAAACAAGGGGGGAAACGCTGTCAGATGTTGCATAAGTCACTGAATGTTTATACGAGAGTCATTCGTTTATTAATTTTCCTAGAGGAAAAAAATGAGGGATTTTCTAATAAAACAAATCACTTTGCAGTTGCTTGGAAATTTATTATTATAGCCAAAAATATGAAATATCTACAGTGCTTGGTACTATGGCTTTATTACTTAACATGAGTAAATGAATGACATTAAACCTAGCTTGCAGTTAGTCATTTAGGATCAGCTTTTAAAAAATTTTACTTGAATTTGAAGTTTAGTTTATTCATTTTAGAACATCAGTATATAACCTAAATGTTCAGATTTTCCCCTTACAAAATCAACCGAAATTTAATTTGCCTGAATTCAAATCATGTGGACTTGCCAAGAAAGTGAAACCAACCAACTAAAATAGCTAAATTAAACAAAATATTTATATTATTCATTATAATATTAATGTATCTATATACATTTTTTTATGTTTTATATATAGGCATTATATTTTTGGTATATCTTTTTATTTTATTTTATTTTATTTTATTTTATTTTATTTTATTTTATTTTATTTTATTTTATTTTATTTTATTTTATTTTATTTTATTTTATTTTATTTTATTTTATTTTATTTTATTTTATTTTATTTTGTGTCTGGCAAAGCTAGATGATTTCAGTAACACATTTTAGCCTTTCCTCATATCATAGAGACCTCTCTGATATTTACTATTTTCTTGACCAGTGAGACGAAAATGAATTCACCTGTTTTCAAACATAAAGCACTGTAAGTGTACGTGTTAAATGTTATGAGATGGCACTTTGGTTCATACTATGGTACTGAATGTTTACATGCACATTAATGACTACATCAAGGTGTTTTAGAGAATAAAATGATTTTCTTTATAGCAGATGGAGTCCTGAATGCTAACTACAAGCTATCTTTACAGCGGTAGGACATTAGTGGTGAAAGTGAGTGAGAGGCGGCTGGGCTCTGCTCTCAGTGGGAGAGTTCTTCAGGGACACTGACATGGATCTAAATCAGAGTCTAATCCGGCCGACTGCCACCACACAGGTGGGCACCAGCGCCCTACATCTGCACACTAACCTGCTTTTGAGTGCGAATGTTGATTCACTTCTCAGACCTGTTGTCCCACTTTCTGTATGAAGCATTGAGCCATTAATACACTGGATGAATTACAATGCAACTGGTGTGTCTGAGACAGCTTAAAAAGTTTTACACAGCACAATTTTTAGTAGCATGAAACATAATTTTCAACATTTTCAGCTCTCTCGCTGATCTATTGAATTAAACAGGCAGTTTTCTACTGTACCTTTAAGAACTTTACTTGCCTTGGTTAGCCAATCAAAAGTCACCAGTTTACACTGTTTTGTTGCCAGTGGTAAAGCTTTTAAACACTGAATAGACATTAGGCAGCACAGTACCATTATTTACAGGAATGAAAATTGAGACTTTGATGGTCCCTTTGAGAGATTGTACTGCTGTTTAACATACTGATTGTTCAGCTGATGAAACATCTCTCAGAAAGTAATATCAGTAGAGAAAAACTTCATAAAATACTTAAAAAAATTTAAATGTGAAAATTACATGATCTAGGACCTTTAAACAGTGTGTGCCATTGTAATGACTGTAAGTCTATCCCATACAGTCTTGTTTCACCTGTGTTAAATTCAATATGTGTCCTACCTGATTAAGGTCTATAGGCACTGATATGTAAATAACATGTAAGACATATGTAAATGATATGCAAATGAGGACAGTCATATGTTTCACATGATATCAATAAAATCATGTTTTCAGCTGAAATTAAATTTCAGCTTCTTCTTTTTTTGCATAATTTACATTTTGTAACATTTCAACAAGTTCAAATATTCTCAGTAGACTACAAACTGTCTACACAGTAAACTGAACTCTTTTACACCCACTGAGGAAGTAAAACGTTGTTTTTATGACAAAGAGGTGAAAGGGTCATTTAATGGCTGAGAAAAATGAACACAAGAAGACAGTCCTTGACCTGATCTACAGATGGGCTTGGGTTAATCCATTTCCTTCTGCTTTTGTTTTAACATTCACTATGGACACAGACTACTGGAAAAGTCAATCCCCTCTGTGTGTGTTTGTGTGTTTTGACAGCATGAAATATTTTGGACTCGTGTGATTTGGTGTGTGTGTGTGTGTGTGTCTGTGTGAGTCAGGACAGTCTCCTGTTTAGTGAACCTTGTTGCTGAGCTACGAAGGAAGTATTCATCAAGAACAAATGTAAATCAGGTAATGTCACAAACACACCCACAAAATTACTGCTTATCTCAGTTTGCATGGTGCAACTGCCCAGCCAAGCCAATTAGGCACTAAGCTGAAGAGGATGCAGTGGACCACCACAACCACGATCGGGCATACTATTTTGGATCATGGACAATGTGAAAAGCAAATAATGCAGCTCAATAATTTAGAAAATTATATATAATTTATACATTTTTATAATTTGAACTTATAAATGGATGGATGGATAGAGAGAGAGAGAGAGAGAGAGATAGTATAACAGTAAGAACACAATTGGAATTTGCAAACAGAGGCATTTCTAACAATGCCTGCAGGGCTGAACTGGGCTTATACCCCTTGCACATTGAAATACATAAAAATAGTATTTTACACATACTTAAAATGCTTTGGCAATACTATAATATGTATAATATGTCATGCCAATAAAGCAATGTACACACACACAAACTATCTGGTATGCAATCAATGGAGAATAAAATGCTGAATGAAAATTATAGCAAGTTATACTTAATTAATAAATAATATTTTTAAATATATAGATAAATTTGAATATAAATATAGATACATCAATTATGTAATTAATTTATCATTAATGATATAAAACCAAAAATATATAATAAATTATATACAGATTAATATAGAAGAACCGATTTAATTGTAAAATATAAATACATGATTAATTATGTGATTAATTAAACGATTAAAGAATAATAATAATATACATTATCTAGATATATAATTTAGAATGCTATCAATGGAGAATACAATTATTAATAAATTCAGAAATAATTAATAAATAATTTACATAAAATGTAAATTAATATTAATATATTATTAATAACTGGTTAATTGTCAAATGCACAGCTAATTTGAAATGGCTATCTAAGGAGAATGCTTTTATAGGTGAAAAATACAGAATATGTAATTGCAGAATGTGCCAGCAGGGGCTAACTGGGCCATGCCAACCAGCCCAACTTTTAGTGCAAATAATGCTAATGTTTCTAAATCTGGCATATATTCTACAAACCTCATTTGCTTAGAATGTGTGTTAATGGCACTGAATGTTTGACTGTTTGAAATATACTTGTATAGTACAGCACATTCAGCAATTGAAGAAGTTAAATTGTAGGCTGTACACGGCTCTTGTCAAATAACTTTCTGCACACTCTGCAAGGCCTAGAGCAGCTGTCCATGAATCAGCAGACACTGTGGTCTCATCATGTAGTAAGGGCACAGAAAACACAAGTCTTTCTTTCATCCGTTCTGTTCTTCACTCTTTCAACACAACACCCACATCAGTCACCAGCAACTGATGAATCACACGCATGCACACATTTGTGTTTGTCTGGAATATCTCAGCACCTCAGGCTGGATCAGAGCAAGCGTAAACCTCTTCTTGTTTAATGCCATTATTTTCTATGCATCAGCCTGTCTGTCTGTTTCCTTCACTTGTTTACTCTCTCTCTCTCTCTGCTGTTGCTGAAACCTGTCAGCTCTTTCTCCAGAGAACAGAATCACAGTCGCCCCAAACACCGCCAGCTCACTTAACTATATGTGTCTTTGAACTAGGAAATAGACTGAGTTTTAGTAAAAGAAATGCAATGCAATGAACAAAGGGTCGAATGAGTCAAATCTGACACCCAGAGAGAGAAGAAATAACATAAAAGGAAAAACAAATGAAGAATAATTTGCATAAACGAGAATAGTTTTAATGAGAATACATCTCAATTATTTCTCTTAAACAGCAAAGAGAATGAACTGACTCATTTAATTTATTTAATGTGAAGTAACTCAGAGTGACGTTAGCTACATCTTTAATAAGCATAACTTTTTCCATAAAAGTATAGCTTTTCCAGTAATATGCTACATTTTCCAACAAGTAGCCTTGCTGTGCAGTTTAGTGTGATAAAACACTACATCACTGTTTTATGTCACACTCCATTGCAAACACAGTGAGCAAAGGCAAACAAACATGTTCTCTTAAAACATCCTCTCTCTCTCTCGGATGTCTTAAGACAAGACATGTCAGGCAGTTTGTCATCTTGGTTATAACCCAGGACAGCTATTTCCAGTCACTAAAGTACAACTTCTAACTTCTTGAGTCAAAAAAAAAAGGTCATTTATATATATATATATATATATATATATATATATATATATATATATATATATATATCTATATATATATATATATATATATATATATACAGTATATATATATATATATATATATGTATATATATATATATATATATATATGTATATATATATATATATCTATATATGTATATATATATATATACACACATATATAAATTGGGAATCAAATTTCAAAAACTGAACATAAAAGGAACAACAAAATGTAATAACATTGTATGATAAACTGTGCAAATCTGAAATTTCCTGGATTTTTTCCCCCATTTTAATTGCATTCATTTATTTATTTTAATTTAGGAATTTAAAGAGAAACATAAATGTCATTATAACATTATAACAGTTGATCCATAAAAAAAAAAAAAAAAAAAAAAAACTAAATAAAGTCTTCTGGGTTTTGGAGGAGCAACCTCTGAGCAATAAAATCTAGAAGTAGAAGTAGAAGTAGACTCAACTTTAGAGGAAGAGGTGCTGTGCACTGAGCACAGGTCAAATGAGGCAATCCTGACCTCCACAGAGAGACAACATCTCAAAATACACATATGTATTATCTCTCACACACATATATTCCTTTGTGCCAATGTGGGTGGGATATTCTCCATCTCACCAGTAGCCTAAGGTGGGGTCCTGTTAAATGTGTGTTTGTGTGTGTGTGAGAATAACAACAGCAATCTCTGTGTCCTGAGGGTTACATGTCTGTTCATATGCAGAAGGTTCAAGTAACATTGACTAGACTTTGTTTCCCCTGTACAGAAACAACTCCATTCCAACATTTAACACCCAGCGGGCAAGAATCATGTTCATCCAGGCAGACTTAAATACTCTCTGGAAAACTGAAATATTCATCGTATCACCTCAGGAGATAAGAATGAGAGGTGAAGGCAAATATAATTTAGCTGTCAGGAAAGAGCCATGGTGGGTTCTGCCAGTTTGCAGAAGAATTATTATGGTGTCTAACAGTGCAGGAGTGCTAACTGGAAAGGCTAAAGCCTTAACACATCATAACACAAACCGTTAAGAACTTTTCTTTCAACTACAACAAAATCTACAGTTTGTTAGTGTGGGTGGTCGTGAGCATTGATAAGGTGTTCTGGGTGTTTTTTAAAAGATTGTTTTTGTCAACTGTACACCTGTAGAGTTTGACATTAGCATGTTGCTATGCTTCAGTCTGTCAGGCACAAAGCAGGACAGCTTTCTTGGAACAAAAACAACATACACAAATACTGGTAAAACACTGTTTATCTAATTATATCATGTATCATGACTTATTAGTATTAAATGTAATATAAGTACACTACACTTTATTTTTGAGAGTCTCTTATGCTCCCGAGGCTGCATTAATTTGATCAAAACACAGGAAAAACAATATTGTGACATTATTACAATTTAAAATATCTGTTTTCTATATACTGTACATATATGGTGTTCAAGAAGCACTTATTATTATCAATGTTGAAAACAGTTGTGTTGCTTAAAACCGTGATATTTTTGTCAGGACTCTTTAATTAAAGTTTAAAAAAAAAAAAATTTGAAGCAGAAATCTTTTTTAACATAATAAATGTATTTACTGTCACTTGTGATCAATTTCATTCTTGCATCCCTACTGAAAAAGAGTATTAATTTCTTTCAAAAAATTTTACTAATGTCACCAGTTACAACATAAAATTACGGACCAATAATGTCAACAAAAATACAGGCTAAATGTGTTTAAATGCTTTAAAAGAAAATAAAAAATAAAAGTAAAACATGAAAAATTACAACATGAAAGACGATTTAATTCAATTCAATTTAAAAAAAAGTGACCAGCAGCTATGTATATACAGTATGTATTCACTGTATGTAGTATGTAGTAAACTTACTGTTAACCAGTTAAGAGGTTTTTACAGTAGCATTTGAAGAGTCTTTTATGGTTAAAATCATAATCATTTTTTTTTACAGTGTATCTACCTGGATGATATATAATGGGATGGAAAAAATACATATTTAAGCAAAAACAGCTGTTTTTAATACATTCACAATACTTAAACTGTCATACCAAACAGGACGTGATGACACACTCCTTATCTTTCCCAAGGTCATCCATTGTAACCAATGCCCACATTGACTCATAACAGTGTGTGTCTCACCGTCTCATGGGCATCTGACACAAAGAAGCCTGGGACACAGTCATAGGACCCATTCTGTTGACTCATGTGAGGCCATAATGTGATATTTCACCACAATGTGCGTCTTTGAGTGATATCGAACAAGCACTGGTATGAACGCTGGCACAAAGCAATCAGAAAGCATGAGGATTAGCTCAAGAAATCTGACGCACTCCTGCCAGAACCATTCGTGTGCATCCAGGGATTCAGTCATGCCGTTCTTTAAATTCCATTCGCCTGATGTGATTTGCTACCAAATATCCAAATATCAATTAAATTAAATTTTAGTCAATAAACAACAGCATCTTTTACACAGTGAGAAATCGAGTCTAATATTTGAATTGATTAGTCAACTGACATAACATCACAAATTAAGATGTGAATGAGAGCAGAAGTCAAGTGGGAAGCTGGGTCGCATACAGCCTGAAACGCTGCTCGACCAGGCATCATGCCAGCCTGTCCTATCAGGCCGACACACGCAACCACACACACACACAGTAAGCACGGGTCCACAAAAGTTCATCTGTCCCTGTCTCAGACTGAGTACAATCCAATTTAAAGTTTTCAAAGTTTTCAAATTTCAAACACACATCATTCAAACTGTCTTACAGATGGCAGCCTGAACCCTATTCCTCTCTTTCATCCTCAACACTCAAGTCACAACAAACCAGTAAGAAAACTGTTATATATGTGTATGTGTTTGAGAATATATATATATATATATATATATATTATATATATATATATATATATATATATATATATATAAATTTGGTTATAGGCAGGGCCATCCTTAGGGGGTGCAACTGGTGCCACCCCCCCAAAAGGGGTCATACGATGTTGCTAAAAAGAACATTATTTTGTGTATTTGGTGTAATGACGTGTTTATGTGGTTTAAGGTAAAAAGAAACACATTATTTTCCACATAATGTACATTATTGTTTCTCCTCCATGCCCCGCCTTTCTGAAACGTGTCGATTTTTACAAAGTTCACCTGTCTGAAAAGTGAGGTGTGCTCTGATTGGCCAGCTATCCAGTGCGTTGTGATTGGCCGAATACCTCAAGCGTGTAACGGAAATGTTACGCCCCTGCACAACCAGACAAAAACATTAAAACCCATTACAAACGAGGCATTTGTTGGATCCAGTAGGGACATAATTACTGATTATAATGACTTAGGCTATGTTCAGACTTGGCGTCTTTTTTGAAGCTGCCAGCGCCTGTTTTACATTATAATCCTATGGAGTATACCGTGTTTTCAAAAAAGTCCTGAGCGCTTTTAAAATGCCACCGTCTGCGTCACTTGTTGTTTTTTTTGTAGTTGTAATCGTCTGTTTTACGTTATAATCCTATGGATATTATTATAATCCTACACCGCCGGCGTCTTTTTCTGCAGCTGACAAGCGAGCAGTGAGTTATTTTCCATAATAACAAAAATAATAAGTAAAAAGGAGAAGATAGCTGGTAGAGAGGATCGTACTAAGTTTCGGAGCTCAAGAAGTTGAATGATATGAGTACAAAACTCTATCTAATCTATATATATATATAAATTTTGGTTCTACAGCCATCCTTAGGGGGTGCAATCTGGTGCCACCCCCACCAAAAAGGGGTCATACCGATGTTGCTCCTAAAAAGAACATTATTTTGTGGTATTTGGTTGTAATGACGTGTTTATTGTGGTTTAAGGTAAAAAGAAAACACATTATTTTCCACATAATGTACCATTATTGTTTCTCCTCCATGCCCCGCCTTTCTGAAACGTGTCGATTTTTACAAAGTTCACCTGTCTGAAAAGTGAGGTGTGCTCTGATTGGCCAGCTATCCAGTGCGTTGTGATTGGCCGAATACCTCAAGCGTGTAACGGAAATGTTACGCCCCTGCACAACCAGACAAAAACATTAAAACCCATTACAAACGAGGCATTTGTTGGATCCAGTAGGGACATAATTACTGATTATAATGACTTTGTTTTTGTTTTGATTTTTTTTGTTTTTTGGGGTTTGTTTAGTCTGTTTTACATTATAATCCTATGGAGTATACCGTGTTTTCAAAAAAGTCCTGAGCGCTTTTAAAATGCCACCGTCTGCGTCATTTTCTGCAGCTCAGAGCATCTTTTCAAGTTGAAAAATGTTCAACTTTTCTGAAAAAAATGGCCTACGTCAAGCACCTTTTTGACAACTGACCAATGACAAGCGAGCAGTGAGTTATTTCCATAATAACAAAAATAATAAGTAAAAAAGGAGAAGATAGCTGGTAGAGAGATCGTACTAGTTTCGGAGCTCAAGAAGTTGAATGATATGAGTACAAAACTCTATCTAGTCTAAAATATGCTGCAAACTGTGCATCATCCAACCAGAGCTCCTGGACTAAATTGTTGGAAGCAACATACAGTTTCCTTCCCCGTATAATGTCACGCTCCCACAAACGTTGTTGTGAACTGACATTATCCTCCCCGTTAACTTCAAAAGCCCACATTTCTGCAGCACACAGCGCTAGGCTACCGTTGCAGCTGTTGTTATAGCAACAAAAGACGCCCTCGGCTGCTATTTGTAACCAAAACGCTGCCAAGTGTGAACACGCCCTTATACTGTTTTTTTTTTTTCGTAAACATAAAACTATGTCTGCATTTGTGATTGGAGAAACAACCAACAACAAGCCTACTCTACACTGCTTAAAACTTGCATTTGAATCATCAGTGGCAAATTATTTAAATATGTAAACGCACTTACAGTCTGTGAGTCAGAACAGCCGGCATTGTAGTCTACTCTCCCAGGATTAGGAAACAGTCGTCCATAAAATGCGCTGCCCACATCTGAATATTTGGATCGAACTGTTCTGGAACAGTGTTGTAAATACAACTTAACCACTGATTTCTAATTGTGTCCTCTTTTGGAAGGCCAAACAAAGTAGTTTCACTTTCACAACAAAACACAGCATCACACATGGAGGGCTTGAGTGAGCAGAGGCCGGCTAGAGTTTGTGGAGGCCGGCTCGAGTGAACAGTGAAAGCCAATCCAGCGATCCACAGCTCCAAGTTGATGCATTTTCTCAGCGACCAGCACGGATCAGCTCTAGGCATGACCAGGCGTATATCGTCCTCTTTTGGAAGGCCAAACAAAGTAGTTTCGCTTTCACAATGAAACACACAGCGTCTCCAAAACATGGCGGCGGCGGCAATAGCAAGAATTAAAGTTATGCCTTCTTTCTTTGCGTGAACATTTGGGCGCATTATGCAAATCTTTCCACATGTAGACATGTGGGGGGCGTGTTAGAATGAGCCATTTTAGGGGGTGTGGTTGACTCATAACTTTTATAAAGAATATCTCTTTGGATTTGAGACTTTAGTCTTTGCAACTTTACAGATCTTCTTTATGCACCAAGAGCTTGTAACACTCCAAAGACAAAGGAAAAATTTAAATCGCATCATATAACCACTTTAAAATTAATAAAAAATCTTCATCCCGTTCAATAGTCTCCTTGATGAATAAAACCCAACTCTGAGACCAGCATTTCTATATGCAGTCAGAACCACTACTGTACCTGCAGATTCACTCTTTCATTCATGGCTACATAGTTTCATTCACGCATGGCACCACTCAAGTGCCACCACAGAGACAAAAGCACAGAGAAATAGTAATAGAAGGCAAGGAATGGCTACATGTTCAATATCAGCTTTCTTAATATTTTTACATGAGCGCACAGACAGCAGTGAGAGACGGAGAATGAATTAAGGCATTTTGACGGATGAATGGAATCGGCGTTTAGAGGAATGCACTGTTCTTTCTCACCATCCACTTCTCCATAATCCCTCTTTCACAGTCGCACTGAAAGGAAGCTTTTCATCAACAGAAGGTTGAAAGGCATGAATGGCCATCTCTCTAGCCGTCTCTCCCTGTGTATCTCTTTTTATCCCACTTTCATTTTAAAAACCACATTCCTGCTCCAGTGTTCAGGTACTGATCTTTTGTTCCAATGCCCATTTTTCTCTTTCCATCTCTCTCTCCCCCTATGGCCACAAATTTTAGAGAGATTGCGTCTTACACTTGTTGGAAACAAAAATTCCAGTTCTTAACAAATCCCAGCCGCATTTCTGAATTGCCAACAGGACTCTACTTTAAGTTCACCACAGTTAAATATCCGTCTTATTGGAAAGGAATTTTTTTCAGCATTAAAATGAGATTGCCAGTAAATTAGCTATTTCTACTGGGTCAGCATGAAAACAAAGAGTCAAAAGTGTCAGATCATATCTAAGTTCCCTTCACTAAATAGTTGCACCACTGTAACACAGCATTTCTGTGCAAAACCATATTTAATATCAAGCACACACGATAAGTGAATGTGTACCAGAAAGGAGAGCAATAGCCAAAACAGCAATACATTATCTGACAGCTTTTATATTTTATTAGCAAATTATAATCTTTTTTTCATACTATAAAGGCTGAGTTACTTCTCAGCTAGATGGAAAAGCCACAGATTTCTTTCCAAAATGGGCTGGTCAGGCCTGTCAATCAAACCAACCATAGCTCAGCCTTAAAGCTTGTTCTCCTGCTGTGTAAATAAGATCAAAACTTGACAGCCAGACCATCCACATGCACATCAACATGAATAGACTTCAAATTCTAGAATCACATACTGTTTTCTGATTGGCTGAGGACTGAAAAACCGTGACTTGTTTGTTAATTTTTTAGCAAGTGTTAAACTACACATGTGTTTGTATAAAGGTTGCTGGTTGGAATATTTCAGCGGTGACCACGCTTACATCATTTTACCCTTTACCCTCCACCACAGTGGCATACAAAGCACATATTGTCTATCTCTTTCTCTTTCTCTTTATCCCTTCCTTTTTCTCTCATCATAAAGAGCTGGCTGAGTGAATGGATGAAAGGACAGAAAATCTGACAGTCTGCTGCGTGTTGTGCCAAAAACACAAAGAGCATGTCAGATCATGTGCCACAGGATCACTAAGAAGATCGCTTCCTCTCTTTTCCATATAATATTTCCAAAGCAGCCAATCAATACAGGAACAGTATTGGATGGAAAACACAACAGAGCTCACAGGCATTGGCGATCGTCATGAGCAACGGAAGAGTTTGCCGAGTTTATGCCTATTACTAAATTATACAAAACATACAGAAAAAGGATGATGCAAATAGACATTAAAGTGCAGGTGTTCATTAGCAAGAGCTGATGGGAAGGTTGAGATTTCCTCATTGTTCCAATTATACATTTTGCAGCAATTTGGAAAGTTTCACAGAGAGTCTGTGGTTGCCAGTTCGCCTTCTGACTTCATCTTAAAGGTGCA
Organism: Cyprinus carpio; assembly: GCF_018340385.1. Classification (NCBI taxonomy): domain Eukaryota; kingdom Metazoa; phylum Chordata; class Actinopteri; order Cypriniformes; family Cyprinidae; genus Cyprinus; species Cyprinus carpio. Next base: position 22,673,006 of record NC_056573.1, on the reverse strand, counting down.
GTTTGTCATTTCTATCCCACAAAATTGCATAAATAATTATTGTTTTCAACAGGGTTACAATGACTACTCAGTTTAGTCCTGTCCCAAATCACATTTGAAGTGTCATAGTCACTATGTCAGACTGCTCAAACAAACAGATTCTATTAGGTGACACTAGTGGCACAGAAATACACACTTTACCTTTAAGAAAAATAGTCTTTTAGGTTTAAAGAAGAACTTTTTAAACTCTATAAGGAACATTTTATTCTGTAGTACTTCAAAAGCCATATATACTGGTGCTTTAAAGAATCTGGAAACCAAAACACTGATCTAAAGAAACTATATAAACTTTTTAAATCTCCAAAACACATAATCGTCAACTCAAGAATCCTATAAAGCAAAAACAAGGCTTCTGTGTGAAACTTGACGACTGCAAGAGGATGTTTTCTGGGATGATTCTAGAATAATTTTCGATGGTTAGCACAAACTAAATTCCCCCACCACTGAATATTGATCCATGTGCATAACAGAACCACCCAAAACATAAGCTTAAGTTCAGAGCATGCAGAAGACGGCGGTGATGCTGTCAAATCAGACACGCCAATGCTCTAACCTCCTTCCAGAAACCAAACAGCTCATTAAAACCGAATGACCTCACATGTGAGTCAGACTCCTTAAATCATCTGTCAGAGGAAAGGAAAAGGTTGCATAAAGAACACGTCCTGGAGGTGCAACTACTCAAACTGAGCTGTGATTTTCTGGAGGGCCCTTAAACAGCGAAGGCAATCACTCAAAATAAGATCGAATAAGCAGTACTTAAAACACACTTTAAACCAACAACTTGATTTTTCCATTTACTGGCAATGTAAGTGGTGCTTGATTGTGCAAAAGTACAGATGAATTGCTAGAGTGCTGTTGCTAAGGAGTTCTGTAAGGTTTTTAGTGTGTTCCTGTGCTAAGTGGTTTTAAGGGTGGTTCCTTGCTGACCAAAGTCAAAAGACCTCACTCAAAGCCTTTATAGTATTACACTGTCTTAAAAATAATGTCTCTTTATTGGGATCTGATTCCATGAAGAACCTTTAACAACCATAGAACCTTTTCTACGCACAAAAGCATCTTTATACTGGAAAAAGGTTCTTTTAGAACCTTTAGAATGTTTTTTACACAAAGAAAAAAAATGGTTCTTCTAAGAAGGTTCTCTGAGAAAACCCAAAATGGTTCTTCTATGGCATCACTACAAAAACCCAGTTTTGGAACCTTTATTTTTAAGAGTGTGTAGTGTTAAGTAGTGTTGTGTTCATTCAAGACATAAGTTAAAATTCAGTGAAATTTTAATGAAAAAAAAAAAAAACACCCTTTTAGATTATAAAATCTTCTTCACACTAAGAAAATAAAAATGGTTCTTATAAAAACTAGATTTCCAATATATATATATATATATATATATATATATATAGAAATCCATGCAATTGGGAATTTCAATTTCAAGATTTCACCCTTCAGAATATATATATATATTCTGAAGGGTGAAATCTTGAAATTGAAATTCCCAATTGCATGGATTTCTATTTTAATTACTGGATTTAACCCGTGAAAATTCACCTAACAACAGTAAATATGACCCCACCTTAAGTGTGAGCAATAACCTTAACCTTCGCAAGTACCCCGCTTGCTCATATTTCAGAACAATGTCCACACACACATGCACTTGCCTGTCTGGACAGGCCCAGTTCAAAATTACAGGCTGTCAGAGATGGAGCTGATGTTCTCTTAATCTGAACGTGCATGACACACAAATACACTTTACCGCCTGCCTGCCTGACTGAATCTGCTCTTGCTAAATGACAAGGTGTTTTGTGTCTGTTTCCGAGTGCGGGTCTGGGTTTGTCTACATTATGTGGATCAAATGTCCTAACAAATATAGAATTTTTTTGTATTTTTGTATGAACAAGCACCCTCACATTTTCTTTAGAAAATATAAAATTCTAGTTTTAGTTTTTTATTATCAGTTGCCTTTTCTTGAGTAATACATCATTGAGCAAATTCCAGTAAACACACTTTTCAGTGCACTGAGCGAGAGAGATAAAGAGGAAAAAAATGTGGGAATGAGGGATTGCATAGCAACACACACACACACACACACACACACAAAACACATCATCCTCAGTTTCTGTTTTGTCCTCCAGTTGAGTGTGTAGGACAGATCGCGTGTGCCCTCAGAGGGGACGTAGGATCCCAAGGACCACAATTAGGGGATGTTTGACAAACACGCCATGAATTCTGTGCTTGCTTTAAGTGCAAGAATAATATAAATAAATAAATAAATAAATAAATAAAAAACCCTAGAGGATTAAAAATCAAGCCTATCAGCTTTTTTTTTAAAAACCACACATGCATCCATATATACATTCACACTGAAATACTGAAGCTGCAGTGCTTTTCACAAGACAAGGAGGTCATTCACGTGAACATTTTAGCAAAATTGCATACACATCATTTTAAGCTGCTAAATGAGATGTGAGCAAGAGCAACTTCTATGCAGAAAAACCATCAACGCAGAAACCATGACAACTAAAGATTGGTTGGAACTAGAGCAAAGGAAAAAGGAAACTAACTAAACGTCCATGAAAATGAATTTAAATGAAACATGTATGATAATATGTTACAAGGACGATGAGAGAGAGACAGAATTAACGTTACTTTCTTTTTACTATATCAGTTTAGTGTTTTGGTAAATTTGTTGATTATTTCTTAATTTAATATTGACTTATTCTATTTTGCACTATTGAATATTGACTAATTTACTTAAGTACAGGTAGCTGATTTTTCCTTTCCTTTCCTGTTTGCTTGTCTGGCATTAAAAATCAAAAGTTTTTTTTTTATTAATTAATTTAAAAACATTAATTTCATTTTATTTATAATACTTAAAATAATTAATTTGTTTCATTATAATTACAGTAATTTAGTCTTTCTATAAATGTTTTGATTATTATTTCTTAGTCTAACATACACTTATTCAATTTTTCACTATTGATTTGTTTTATCAGTTTTAACTAAATTATTGTATTAGCTGATTTTTACTTCTTTTTTTAGATGGACAGATGGAGGAAAGCAGAAGAGTGAGACAAGGACAAGGAGAGAGAATGATTGATAGAAGACGGATGCAGAGAAAGAGGAGCGAAGAAAAACAGAGGGGGGAAGAAGCTTCTGTGTTCCGCCATGAAACGGATTACGGCCTTGATGTTCCTCAGATATTCAATTTCTCAGAGGCATTTTAATCCCACGGGAAACAACCCCTGCAATCTCTTTCTCTCGCTCTGTGTTTGTGTTTTGTGTCTCTTCTAATGCTTTTCTGTCTTTAGTTAGACTGAAGAACAAACACTGAGTTCACAGAGATGTTTGGAACACCGCATCATTGCCAAAAACCCAACAGAGGCCAAACACTTCCCTCACCTCCACTGACAAACCACACACTGGGTTTGGCTTCTGTTTGAAACTGTCCTCAATTTTAAACCATAACAAGGTCAACACAGGTGCCAAGAGAAGCTGAAGAAATCCTGTCATTAAGTTTACAGCTTAGTTTTAAAAGGGCCATCTTCACTTTTGTAGAAAGTTTCCTCTTACAGAGATAGTCCACCCAAAAATTTGAGTTTATATATAGAACTTATAGAAAAATCTTACTGAACCTGTCATTCACACTAAAGAAACCACAACAGGGCTTGTAATATAAAGATCAGCTGTTTCCTGTGATGTCTGTGACGCTGATGTCAGAGTTTTGTGCGGTCGTCTTTGTGTGGTTGAGTCTCTTTCATACACGCGGCCCACTGAGTTTCTGTCTACACATTCATTGTCATCTCTTCAGCGGTGAAAAGCTTTAATCTGAGAGCGGCTGTAACACGCTGTATCATGGCCCAGCTCTGCTCAATCTTAACAAGATGTCATTAGACTCCCAGCGTGCATCTGAATGGTGTATTACTACCAGGCTGCCCACTGTGATAATCTAACCCATGATGGCCTGCAGAGGAGGATTACACATAGACTGACACATTACTGCACAGCAGTTGGGGTTCTGAACTCAATCACCCAACCAGCACCACACCGATGGGTGATGAACACCCTGAAAAGAACATGCAAGATGATCAAGAGTCCAGACCAAATATTATAATTGAAGTCTATGCATGGGACTGCAAAGGGTGAGCAGTAATGGCAGACATCTTAACAATCATACCACCCCCCCCCCCCCCCCGCCCAAAAAAAACTTGCAGGAATTGAAGGAATGTCTTCTAAAATGACAGACAATTCCCTAGGTAGGGATCACTAGCAATTGTAAGGAATTTATGATTCCACTTCACAACTCCATTAACAATTTTTTGTTTTTCTGAGGATACAAAAATGAACAGCATCTGGAAAATGATAGACCTTTTGTTTAGCTCCTTTTGGTTACTGTTGCTAACTTTACACAACATCCCATAAAAATTGGGTATTGTTATGTAGTCTGAAATAAAGTGTAACATCTATTTAATTTACATTAATTTACATCTTGTATCGTGTCACAGCGATATTTTTATCGTATTTCCTAATATATTAATTCTATTTTTTAAATTAAGATATTTGTTTATTATTTCCACAGTTACTGCAAAAAAGTAAATGAATTAAATTATTAACTAAATGCATAAATACATTTTTAATGGAAACAAACATCATAAAAAACTTTTTAAAAAATTTAAGCAATACCTGTAGTTCCAGTTCTTGATTCCTAAACCTGCTGGATTAGTTGAGATATTCAGAAATGTATAGTGTCAGTCAACAGTCGCTCGTTTCATGTAATTATATCACTTCAATGCAACTTTTGTCCTCTGAACAAAGTCAGAGAAAAAATTTAATTCATGGTCTACAAACGTTTATGAAGGTTTATGCTGCTTTATCAAGAAACAACTGCTTGTATAACTTCTGGTAAATCTAATCAGCAGCCACGAAACTATCAAATGTGCCCAGGTGAATCAACAATGTATAAAAACTACAAAACCTGGATCTAACAGCTGTGATTTTTCCAGTGCAGCTGTAGAGGCTCTGTGCAGTTAGCAAGAAATGAGAAAATTACAAATTAAAGCAACAAACAGCTTTTTGGAAACGAGTCAGTTTTCAAACTGAACCGATGTTGCTGGAGTGTATCAATAACCACAAAATGCTCATCATTCATGAACGTAATGAAAGATTACACTAAACAGCCCAAGCACCTGGAGAACACACAATGATCACAATATGATCACACAAAAACACATGTTTCCCAACCTCTCAAAAGGATCTAGCCCTAATCTCAGCCTCAGACAGCACAAACACAAACTGTTTACTGACCATCTGATGCAGATGCAGATAATCCAGCCCCAAAATAAGACACAAAAACAAAATTAACTTTGGTTGGTCTCTAAACTTGTCAATCAGACAGTCTCTTCCAGTTTAAGTGCCAGAATAAGCTGATATGTGGACCAGACCTTGTGCAGTATAGTTAAAGGTCTGACAATGCTAGACCAATCTAGCTCTTACACACACACACACACAGGCGTAATGTCCTGGGCTCCTGCTCCCAAGTAATCCCAAAAACCATACATGACAGCACAAATGTAACATTAGCACAGGCTTCAAAGAGCCAGGTACGGATTAGGTGATCCCTGAAGAGGATCAATAAATGTCACATCTGCTGCTTCAGCTAAAGCCTAGAAAAGCCAGACAGTGTCCACCACCAGCTTATATCAATACACACACTCCCCATCCACAGCCAGACCTGTGTGAGCTAAATCTATTCAATACAAAGCAACAAATTGCAAGCTTGATATTCGCCAAATGTCAATAACTGAGAAAGAGAAATCAGATAAAGGTCATTGTTGTTGGTCAAATAGATCAGAGATTGGAACTGTGTGTTTGTAATGGGGATATGGGTACATTTTCATCATGTTAAAAAAAAGAAAATGAAAAAAAAAATGTCCTCTTCTGCAAGGACAACTATCAGTGTAATAGAAAAGTACACATTGTAACTGTAAATTCTAGTTATATTTTGGGGACAAATTTGCTGAAAATTGGTTAGAGGAAAAATATTCCCTCACACACAGTTACAACTAAAAACGTAAATAGGAAACTACACAATTCACCTGAAAATTGTTGTTGTACTTTGGGGACAAATTGATCATCAGAAATCAAAATACTTTGAGCACTTAATATATATATATATATATATATATATATATATATATATATATATATATATATATATATATATCACATGTATATGTAAATATGCATGTTTAAATATGAAACATTTTAAAATAATAGTAATAAAATAAAAAAAACATTATATTACAAAAATATTAGCAGCGACCCTGCAGGACTGCAACTTCTTCTGAGGCAAAGATTCTTCATAATGCCAATTCTTTTTCCGTCTACAAGCAAGTCACACTAAGCAATCAAAGAGTGGCACTTTTGGGCAGTTTTTGCTACTTCTGGGGTGTGCAAAGTTTCATGAATTTTCAAGCATGTTTAGGCCCTCAAAAATGCGAAGAAGAAGAAATGGAGCAATTCCAGTAGGATCCTCACACCGCGGTGCTTGGGCCCTAATAACAGTAAATTGTGCCAGATTTGTACCGATTTTTCTTAAAATGTAAGTGGTTTGCAGGCCTTTTCTGATCAACAGGTTGGTTTCCAGCTGGAGTAGAGGGGTTTATATCAGAATCAGAATTAGCTTTATTCGCCAGGTGCGCACAAACACACGAGGAATTTGTTGTGGTTTTGCAATTGATGCAATTGATAAATATTAATTTCTCTTTAGTGATTCAGAATAGGATTTCTACTTCCATTATTCAACGTCTATTTAACTGCTGACAACTTTATTGCTATTTATACCAATCAAAGATCTCTGGTGGAAACTGAAGACATGTATTCAAGCATAAAAACATTGATGTTAGCAGCTACATTCAGATTGTTAACAGTGTATTCTTACTTATAATGAATGGGGAAACAGAAATCAATGTGCTGGAAACATTTTTACAGATATGTTTTAAGCTCAAACACAGAGAACAGGTTCAGAAATGATGGAAAAGTGAAAAGGGGAAAATGCTGAAAGATCAGGAATAGGTTTTCTGTAAATAGGCTGTTTATTTCCATAGAAAGCAACAAAGTGATGGACTTGTGTCATGGTGAGATGTAATGTACTGTAATGACTTTGAGGAGAGCTACTGGTAAAACAGCTGTGTCAGCATTGCTCTCTTTCTTACAGTTTTTCTCTCCCACCCCATCCATCTCCCTCCTCTCCTTCCTACTGTGTGGATTTGCGATTCAATTTTGTTGAGTGATGCCATGTGGTTGGGTCACAGAGGAGAAACACCCCTTTTTACAACCAAAGAGACAGATTCCCTCTATATGCTGGACTAATTTAAGCGAAGCTCAGTTGACGCTGACCAGATCCATCTGCCATAAAACTCTTGAGAGCAACCTGATCAGCTATAACTGCTACTGTTAATAGATAATGTCTATTAACTAATATCCATATTTCAAAATCCACGTGGAGAGGGACAGACAGACAGACAGACAGACAGACAGACAGTTAGATAGATAGATAGATAGATAGATAGATAGATAGTTTGCATATTTTATTAGATAGATAGATAGATAGATAGATAGATAGATAGATAGATAGATAGATAGATAGATAGATAGATAGATAGATAGATAGATAGATAGATAGATAGATAGATAGATAGATAGATAGATAGATAGATAGATAGATAGATAGATAGATAGATAGATAGAAAACACACACACACAAGCAAAATGTGTCTCAGTGGGAAAGCTGCCCCTGATACACTCCAGAACACTGAACAAAACCCCTCATCCACTCAGATAACATGCTGCGCTACTTCATTCAAAAATCATAGATCTCCACTGGAAACCACTTCATTTTGACATCGTACTCGAAAAACACATTTCATATAAATCAGCATGCAGAGATGGAGGGGACTGGGGGGGGGGGGGGGGGGGGGGGGGTGTCACAGTAGGCTGTCACCCTCCGGCAGGGTCATTTCACCGAACATGGGATTTAAAGAGACAGAGCTGTGGAAACACAGAGGACACATGCAGCATTTAGTTCATCACAACGACTACAGTATGAACATGTTTTACCAATGTTTGACAAGCAGAAAGTATCTATTTGTCTTTATTTTGAACAGTGTGTCTATCGTTTTAACTTATTTGTGTGGAAAGTTTTGCTTGAAAAGTGACTTTCGCTATCTTTCTTTAAAATGAATGTCACTTGGTTTGATGCTTTGTTTTATAATGCAAAGACATTCATGCATTTTTAAGTGTCACATAAATGTCCAAATACTTTGTGGCCTGTGTACACACACATACACACACACACATGCAAATTCAGCTGAGCATGAACTGTCTACATCAAAACAAAGCTGGATTATCTATTTTATTTATGAACAACTTTGGCTCAGAGGATCAGAAATAGAGAAAGAGAGGACTAAAAATAGCAAACAAGAAAACAAGAGCGAATTTCCAGTTTGTCTCTAATTACACACACAGTCTGCTGAGTGAGATCACAGTTTATACATCTTTTTGTGCTGTTATCTTAATGTTAGCTGTTTTTCCAGAGAATGAAAGAGATAAATCGATCGCCCTCAGCTTTTAGCACATCTAAAAATGCATCAATATCATCCAACACACAGAGAAAAAAAATATATATATCTCACTCCCCATCTCGACGGGCTGACTCTAAAAGACGACACAAGGAAATTGACGGCATTTAAAGATTACATTTTGTAATGAAATTCCCTAGTATTTTTTATGCATGTGTCATTGTAAAAGATCAGAATATTATTCAAGGTAACTTAACTTGGTAACTTAACGGTTAAATATCTAAACTCCCAACACAAAGATTGAAGGTTCATTCCCAAGTAACTCTGACCCATGAACCAGACTTCTGAAAATCCTACTCTATCTCCACTGTAGCTGTCAACACACCACTTAACGCCCTGTTTGCCTCAGGGAGGACAGACCCCGCAATCAGCACACTGTTTGTTCAAAGACTCCTCATCTTCTGAGGCACAATGGAAATTCTCATTAGAGTCATAATAAATTAATATTTCAGCCAAAGGAGAAGGAAACTACACAACTATAGCATTACGAAATTATGAACTGCATAACATTTTGTTTTCTGGGTTAAATATCCAATTTGTCACAGTTGGTTTCAACAGATACACACCATCTCTCAATTTCTCGCTGGTTCCATCAATAGACTAATGATGAAAACCAACCCACACAATTTTGTGCAACAAGGCTTTGTTTGAATCTGATTATTAATGGATTATTTGGGTGCATGTAAATGTACTGTAGCTATTGAAAACTGAAAGGGAAAATCTGCACCACTCAATATGTTGGCTTTAGGAGCAGAGGTCCCGCCTTTCTATTAAACAAGTGAAGTGCAGGTGAAGTTACCGAATCTACCAATTTAACTAAGCCAAGCTAACCAGCCAAACCCCTGGTCTGAACCCATCAGCATGTGTATACTTGCAGTGTAATTTTGAATACCTTACAATGAATCATCAAGGCTAGCTGGAAATGTGGTAAGGATTATAAAGATTAAACTGTCTTCCAGAAAACACAGTGTGACTCTTTTTCTCAGAGTCAGGGTAAATTTAACTTCACTGGGATGAAACGAACTGTCAAAACATGCAAGTGCCACACAGCACAGGTCTCTAAAATAAAAGCAACATGTTAAAGTCAACGTAAAAAGTATGTTACATAAATAAAAATGCTCAAACTAGAGTCTAAATTGACTTGGCTTTTACTGTTATGTATATATACCCTGTATATATCAGGTTATGGCATGTATATATACAGGTAGCAGCTATGAGGGAATGTGACCTCTGTCTCTCTCTTCCTTCAAAGGATGTCACACGATAGCAAATCCATCAAAAATGTCTTAGTCTAAATGTCACCTTGGTCCATCACATCTCTCTCTCTCTCTCCTCTGGGAGGGTTGTAAAGAAGGCTGAGAACTACATTACACTGCATGTATTACAATCTGAGTCAGTTATTTGTCATATTTATTGGCTAGATAATTCAATAGGTCTCGCTCTGGATTGCAGATTTACATCATGGCACTGTCCTGGAGTTCTCTGATTTCATAAGTATCATATTCAGCTGCGGCTCACATCCTGGGAGAGAGGCCAAAGTCTTGTATAGACACGCTGTTTTGTTTTAGCAATTACCAAAAACATCAGGATCCGCCTAAAAGGAGACAATTACACTCAAGATAAATCTCTGATAAGTGCCATTTTCAGCTCTGATGAAAAGACCATAGTTGGTCCATGCTAGTTCAAGCTGGTTCCGTATGGTTGAGATGGATGGTCCCATCAAACCTTAGCAGTCTTGCTGGTTAAGCTTTTTCCAGTCTATTCTAAAAAAAAAATAATAATAATAATTTGTAACTGCCCTTGTTCCATCTCATCATTCCAAACCTGTGTGACTTTCTTCCATTAAAATTACTGTTAATGTAAAAAATACTAACTTGTGAGAAAAGTAACAAATCATTCTTTTGAGACAGACATTTACAATAAATTCACAAAACCAGTCGGAATGATTCGTTCATGAATTAAGTTAATCTAGTTCTTGATCTTACCCTCAGGCCATCCAAGATGTTTCTAATTCAGAACAGATTTGAAGAAATTTAGCATTACATCAATTACTCCCCAAAGCATCAATGAAGAAAGTGTTATGTACTGTATAGAGGACTCAAAGTTAAAAACATCTTAATTTTGGATTTATTTATTAGAAACACGCACTTGCGGATGTTTTTATCAGCTGTCTGGACTCTGACGGCACCCATTCATTGCAGAGGATCTATTGATGAGCAAGTGATGTACAGCTAAATTTCTCCAAATCTCTTGCGAACTCACCAATACTTTGGATGGCTTGTTTTCAATTTTGGGAGATTTATCCAGCAAACCAGCATCCAAAACACAAAATATGCTTACTAGCCATAAGAATCTTTTCAGCATCAAGAAGGAAACAACACATCAAGAGATATTTTAATAAAACACTAGTACTTCTAAAGTCCAACAATCTGTTTTTCTTATTTAAAAGGACAGAGGAAACAGCAGATTGGATGGAGAATCTCAATATCAGTTTTCCTTCCTCTTTCCCTGTATCTTTTTTTTCCTTCACTGCTGCAGTGTGCTGAGCGGTTTCTCAGCTCTGCATGACATCAAACACTATGTGGTGAGTTTCAGGCTCCAGAGGGCAGATTACAGCTTAATGCCTTCAACATCTACTGCATCAGCACTTTAAACACTTCACTCAGTGTCTATGTATGTGTGCTTATGAGTCTAGGAATACCCCATTATCAATTCATCTTGCTATGGATTTGGGGATAAGTGCACAAATCTATTGTGAAAGCATGTTGTGTGACCCCAACAAACATTTAAAATCAATGCATGCAAATCAATACAAAATGCAATGCATTCTGTATGCTACACACACGTACAGCATACGTTAAAAAAAAGGAATTCGGCACTGTGACCTATAGCAAATGTGCTCAACTCAAATATTGAATTATTAATGCACAAAGAAGTTTTGCAGCCTATGATGTTACCATGGGCCATTTTGCTTTTGAGCAACTGTCATTTGCCTCCAGCAGATGCACTAGTGGCCATCATCCAGTGGGCCGCCACGGCTCAGGGACCTCATTAGTGCTCTCATGCTCAACTGTGTCCATGGCTTAAACATGACTAATGACAATTGCTTTATGACCACTGCCTACCATACAGTCACAGCTAGGGGGTGCTACACGTCGTCATCATCATGGTCAATGTGGTTTGAGATATTCACAAACAAACAAATACTTGTTTTATAGGATATTAAAACTTTATAACAATACTAATTAAAAGGCTACAGGTTACATCCTGTTCTATTCTGACATGATTAGACTCAAGCAAAAACTAGTTCAGTTTTTCATTCATTATTCAAAATGAGTTCAGAAGGGGAAATTGGTTAGTTCGAACGGCAAATAAATAAATAAATAAATAAATACATTTGTTTTCATAAAAAACTATAAATTATAAAATTATTATTATTAATATTATTATTAATACAGGGCTAGCAACAGAGAAAATCTATTTATGAAATTATATAGTTTATATTTATACATATACATATATTTTAATGATTAATATTTTCATGATTAATATCATTCATATTTAAAAAAAAAATCATAAATTGAAATAATTTTGACAATCTTACCCCACATTTCATACAGGCTGGATCCAAACCCATGTATGCCACATGAGCACCATGACTCAATATCTCCCTTGCTTTTTTACAGTATTTTTTTTATTACATAATCCATATATTAAAGATAAACAATTGGTTATACCTATAGTGACTGACCTCTAATCTAAAAAGGTATGTTTGCAGGTACTATTCCAGTAATGTAATAAATGATTGGAACATATTAGACAATTCCCCAACTGTTTTCTATTGCTTCAAAACATTTGAAAGATTTTACAAGATGACAGCCTTTACTTTGGGTGTAACCCAATCTACTACACAAGGTGGGTGAGAGTGAGAAAAATGAAAATAAGAAGTACATCGAGACAAAGGTGAGACGAACTTGGCTTGCTTTCCTAAAATGATTCCTGATATGAGCCTGATAAGAACTGACAGGAGCCATCTTGACCTGATCTATCACTGAATCACTCTTGAAATGAGGTCAGGTAGAGATTATCATTGTGTCTTGTCACAACCTTTGGCTCTGGTGTTGGTCGCTCAGCTTGTTCAATCTTTTGGCAGGGTATGCCACAGTTCGCCGAGGATCCCCTCTATAGGGAATATCATTACTCACTTATGAGTAAAACAGAACGCATGGGGACTGATAGAAGACAGCTGCTTTTAGATAAGCTTTGCAATGTTCTACTAGATAAAACATGATAAACATAAACACACACTCACAAACAAGACCAAGGGCCAAAACGTTTCTCTCACAGAGTTGGTGTCAAGTTCATCTCAGATGAGTCAGATGAAAGATGATATACAATCCAGCTGAATGTTCAAGTCCAGCCTAAGAAATTCATACAACGCTTTTAAGACTTTTCATATCAAAAATTAAAGCTACATCCCAAATGAAATTCATCCATCTAAGATTAATGCTGATCATTGACTAGCAGCAGGAGAGAAAAGAGTGGAAAAAGAGCGAGAAGAGTCGGAAAAGCGGGTGGATCCATTAATGTCAAAGAAACCACTAAAGAAGATCTCGAGTTTGTGTCCAGATTTCCCGTCCAGGCAGCTGACACAGTCATTCAACTTTAATATTCACAAAAACCAAAATCAGATTCCCGCAGTTTTATGCATGGGAGGACAAGTATGTCAGCTCTTGAGTGGAGAACCAGAGAAACATCTCTGCCATATAAATAAAAAAACTGCAGTATGTATAGTTGCAGAACATTTCCTAGGGGAAACTCTTGACTCTGAAACAATTACTTTCAATTAAATCTCATTGCTTCCATATGGATGAGAAGTTAGGGATAGGGTTTTGATCGGCATCACTTAGACACGTTACAGCTTGCTATCTAAACACAGCAGCGTTAATGTGTCTGATTGAAGGGATCGCAATGATGCATCACTCTGATTAAATGCATCTGGACACTTTGTGCGTGTTTATGAGGATAATAACTCCATCACATTAATGTACAGTCGCTAACGTTTGATTTTCACCTCTATTAATCTTCTAAATGGAGGACACTTTCTGATCATTAGGGAATACCGACCGGGATCAGCTCGTGCGTCATACGCAAAGGGATGATGGGTAAAAATACATTCAGTCTGCAGTGCTGAGCATAGTAGAGCAATCTAGGTTGATAGAAAAATTCAATGAAACAAAAAGAAATCAAGGTCCTCTGCGCGTGTGAATTCACTTTACCACCCACTGAGGTTTCATCTTTTCAACTCAAAAATCAAAAGTGAAAGCTCAACCTTCATGGAGCAATTGTGGATAAGATGATACTCCACCCTGACACACACATACACACACACACACACCAGCAGCGACTGCAGAAAGCTCATAATCACCAGTAAATCTCTGTAACTATGCCACACGTCCAAACCAACTGACAGCAGAAGAAGCAGTCTGAAAAAAAAAACTGTTATGGAATCCTGGGTCATGGAACATGATTAAGTCCGAAGACCTGTGGGAGTGTCACATATGTGCAGGAGAGGGGTCTTTGACAGACAGTGAGATGAACAAACAGGTTTCATGCATAAGAGGCTCTTCAGAGAGAAAAAAAGGTATAAAAATTGGCTGATTTTTAGGCAAGAGTCCTATATAGTTAGTTCAGTTAAATTAAATTAAATAATAAAACTGTTTCCATACAATATTTAAATTATTATTATTATTAATATTATTAGTCCTTTATCATTGTTCCAGTTAAATATTGGAATATATCTCAGTCACAGCCACACTGACATTTTCACAGGTAAATACACAAATACAAGGACTTACAATACAGTGAATACTGTTCATGTGGATTATTATAATTTACTGTTTATATATATATATATATATATATATATATATATATATATATATATATATATATATATATATATATATATATATATATATATATATATATATACAGGATAATATTTTTCATATAATTTGACCACAGTCGACTAGTTTGCATTTAATTTAAACTTCACTTCTAACTGTTAATAAGCTCATTTATGATCATGTATTAGTATTATGATCTTTATTATTGCACTTTAAATTACTGTAACATTGTGTCGTGTATGAAACTTTCCTTGCCTCCTGATAAGATGATAATGCATTTGAATCGCACAGTAACTACTTGCATTAAAGTTTGTCTTTGTTGGCTCTCCATTGTCTTCATCACAGCTGTCATTCGTGCTGAAACGAAGGGTTGAGCAGTTTACCTACCGGATATTTCTGTTTGCGGGACTTCGTTCAGACTGAACCCCTTGCTGCTGTAGAACTGCCTGAGGTCCAAGCATGCTTTGGGTTTAGCGTCCCCGAACACCAGCCCGGTAAGAGCGCACAGAAGCACCAGCACGACAAAACCCATCCTGGACAGAAGAAAGAAGCGTGATGTGTGAATCAAATCCAAGGACGAAGAGCAGCGAATAAACGCGTCCACAGCGAAGCCTCCCGTTTCCAAAAGCGCATCGGGTCGCTCCCACGCGCAGTGTCTTATTCAGTGGCAACCACTTGAATTAAGAAGGAGAGCGAGATCCAGTATGAGAGATGACGGAGCGGAGAGGGAGGGAGGAATGACATGAACTCACGGGAGCGCACAGTCTGGAGACGCGTCTGTGCGCTCGCGTTCGCGTTTGGTCTGCGAGGCGGAACGGGGCGGGCGCGCGAGCGAGCGAGCGAAGGCACCATCTGCAGGGCATCGGGTTCGTCTGCCGCGGCAGCCGCGATCCTACACAGGATATTACATCAAATCAGCCCGCTGGCCAATGAAGACGGGATTCCATTTCCCCACAGGCTCTCCTGTATGACGGAATAAGGACCTCTGAGATTCCTTATGTAATTTAGTGAAACTCTGGTTTTGAGCTGACTTTGACATGTCTTTGTGCTGGATTTGTGTCTAGTCCTAAGGGGATACAGTAAGAACTTTATAGGATTCAGTTTGGAATCAAACTTTGGAACCAATCCTAAATAAACCAAAAATTTTCTTATAGGTTTCCAACATGACATAAAAACTAGATGTATGGAATACCAACACTGACTATTTTTTAAAAATGTAAAACCAAGGAGTGCACCCTGTCCTTGGCCCCCTTACTTCTGAGATGCATCCACTTCAACGTCATTCAGAAACGGACAAAAGCACCTGAAGGCATCTGTAGAATAAATGTTAATCTGGTCTGATGTGTACCAAATAAAGACACAGATTTTTACATTTTACAGTTATGTCTGTCTTGTAAAGAAAATAACTGTCTGATAAAAAAAAAAAAAAAAAAGGAAAATTGTTTACTGCATGCAACTGTATATAGTTTTGTGCATGTTTGCGACCTTGGAGCCTCCTGTTAAGTGAGTAAAATTCATACAGTGGATCTCTATACCAAAGCCACTAGTAGGCAAGACTGCAACCTTTAGTCAAAAAGAGTAACGGATATTTCTGACGATGCATCTCGAACAAAATGTGGGAAAGGAGACCAGAGGCCGTTTTTATTTTTTGTGTTTGTTTTTGTTTTAATGGATGTCAGTGGAAGAGAGGCTTCACTACGCTGAATGAACAGCTTTTAGAGGAAACAGCTTATCATTTAATGAATCGACAGCCTATTGGCTAATCTTCAACATGTTTTACACTAAACAATACATTAGGATCTAACTATTTTTAGAGTTTACACTGAAAATAAATGCCGTTTTATAAGAGAAGTCACTGACTTTTTGTGACAGGTGGGATTCAGCTTACAGCACTTCTCATTCATTCCTATGGTAGCCATAAATGGCGATTGAGTGCCGCACAACTCAGAAAAGCAATGATGTCAAGGCTGTAATGTGATTGGTTATTAAGGCACACACGATTGAGTTGCCCATTACACTTTCTCCAAAAGTATGTAATACAGACCCTCATATCTCAGAATATTAAGACAATCTCTGGCTATACATGTGCATTTGTTGCTGCTGTAAAGCAATCTGCCCTTTTCGCAGAATTTTGTACCCGCTCACCAAACATACATGCTCCTCGAACAGATATTTAACAGGAGAGTGTGGGAAAGACTATTAGAAGTCAGTGCACCAATAGAATAATTTTGAAACTTATATGAGGTCAGGTCAAGCACTCTGAATTGTGGAACACAGTGATTTTTTTTTTCTTTCTTTCTTTCTATTGCCACAAAAATGCCTCTCAATATGAGAGCTGGAAGATTATATTGAATTATTTATGAGGGAAATAACAGGTAAGGTCCCAGCCTCTCTACTTCAAGTTACATGTAATGCTCTGCCATATTTATTACAGTCCCAGACAGTCAAGCCTTCTGCGGACAGGCCAGATCTTGACACGCTTCAAAGATGCAGTAAATTTTTGAACAGTCTGCAGCTCGCCTGCGACAATACACACAGACGTAGTTACTCTTTGACAGCCACAGCATTTTCTGAGCCATGTCTGCGGCTAGCAGTTTGACAGATATGAGACGAAACACTCCTCACACTGAGAGAAAATACCAGCCCCCGGGCCACAAACAAGAGTTGGCAGTATATTACAAAGATAATCCAGAATGTACTGCTGAAAAGAGAATAAAGGAGAGCTATGAACAGGTTAGTGATAAACAGTGGCACACTTACATGGGTAAGAAATAAATACAGCCATTACACTTACATAACAACTGAATGGAGCTGCCAGGGACATTTGTGTGAGTGAATAGCGGGGTGTGGCAGGATAAAACTGTTTCAGAGAGGCACACAGTTAGTTATATGCTTTGCCCTTTCTGTCCTCTAGCAGTTAAGATAATGATTATGTTGTTTCTGACTTTATTTATAATGCACACAAATCTGATTTGGTTTTCAAATCATATGGATTTACGGTACACACCTTCATTTTGCAAGTGAAAATCAAATCAATTTGCTACTACAGCAAACTAGGAATTGTGTTTATTTATTTTTTTTATTTTTTTTTTAAATAATGTTTCAAATATATATATAATTTTTTAAATAAAAAATTGAAGTGAACAAATTGGGTTTCTAAATATTTTAGTTAGTAAGTTAGTTTATTTAGTTAGTTAGTTGACCCCAATGAGTCACAAAGTTCTGAATATTGGAGCTTCATAATAAGCATAATAAATGTTTCTTCTCAAATTCAGGCTCATTTCACTCATTACATTATAATTACAAAGCAAACAAAACAAACGCCGTGATGGCAGCCTGTGCATGGACACAGGAGTATTCTGTCAAGACTGAGCGAGAGGGCAAGATGCCGTTTCAGAGAATAAGGGGACCAAATTCATCTCATCTACACGAGAATAGCAGCAGTGGTGGCATCCTCTCCCACAGAGTCAGAACTCAACTAAGCCCAGCTGAATTTCATGGTGCAGTTATTACCAAAGGTCCATCAGATTTGCTGGTCTTGATCCATACGCTGGTCTCATGCTGAATAAGGTTGCCTAGTGGCATTTATGTTTATTCAGCTTGAGTCAGTTCTTCTGGGAGCTGAAAAGCCACAGAGTACAGTGGTTTGGGACCTGTGTTCAGGTCCATCCGGTCATGTGATCAAAGCCTTTTGGAGAGAGCTGACTCATGCCCACTCATCTGGCCAGTCTTCATAACATGACATGTCTGTGATGTCACAAAAACACACACAGTCACCCAGACAAAAAACAAAAAAAACAAAACCGAGTCTGTAAATATGAATCATCTACAGCTATCTTTAATTAGACTCTTCTGACTGAATCCTGATATTCATAGAAAGATGACACGTATAAAAAAATAATAATAAATACATAAATAAAATAAAAAACATCTGAAAGACTAGATTTTATGCTATTTCACAGGTGAATTTTTTTTACTAATCAATTAAAAAATGAACAGTGAATTGTATGTTTCGAATTGATACAGAATTTGAGAATTATGATTATGATTAACTCCTAATTTATCATCAATTAAAATAACTTTTTTTTTCTAAAAGAATTGCTGCAGTTTATTAACACATACACTACTTGAAAATATTTGTTTTACACTTATTTAAAGAGTGAATGTTTCCAAATATAAAAAGAGGTATCCAAAAAAATATGAACAGAGATAGAGATTACAATGAACGGACTGACGGATGGACAGACAGACAGACAGACAGACAGACAGACGGAGAGGGAGACAGACAGACAGACAGACAGACAGATAGACAGACAGACAGACAGACAGACAGACAGAGAGAGAGAGAGGGAGACAGACAGACAGACAGACAGACGTACAGACAGACAGACAGACAGAGAGAGACAGGCAGAGAGAGACAGACAGACAGACAGACAGACAGACAGACAGACAGACAGGAGGGAAGGAAGACAGATAGATAGATAGATAGATAGATAGATAGATAGATAGATAGATAGATAGATAGATAGATAGATAGATAGATAGATAGATAGATAGATAGATAGATAGATAGATAGATAGATAGATAGATAGGACATTTTCAGAATTATTGCAATGCAATTTAAACAAACTAATATCCAATTAATGAAAAAATAAATATATTAGTAGTATATAAGGTATTTATACCAATTTAGTCTGTTAAAACTTCTCCCATCTGCTGATCCTTCTGGCTTCATTATCAATTTGAAGCTTAAAACTGCTGGAAATCAAGCTCAAATTTAAACCATTATATAATAATATTTGAACTTCCCTCTGAGAAGAGTGACGTGGGGTAATGTGATTGAGCCCATGTAGAGCTGGAGAGGTTGTCTTGGCAGGTGGCAGAAGATCTGCTACGGGGTTGTGCTGCAATAATTACGCAAATAAGCTTCTCTGCCCATGTTTGCTCCAGACAGACGCATTCAAGTTTTATTGGATCTGACCATGAAAGACCCTTCTGCCTAATGACTCACAGGAGCAGTGTGTGTGTTGGGGGGGGGGGGGGGGGTTAATAAGCTATAGTTTGGATAGTATGGGGACAAAATAGTCCCCAGAATTTTGCTAAAGCTGACAAAATCTCCCTCCAGTGACATCCAAGAAGGAAAATTTTCTTTTAGGGTAGGGTTAGGGTTAGGGTTAGTCCGTTTTCATTAGCCTTATATAATAACAATGACTGTATTGGTGTGGTACAAAGGACGTGCTCATTGATTTTAAATAAAGGAACTGGTGGGTTTAGGCCCTCCTCTTAACACACACACACACACTTGAGCTGAAGAGTTTGAAGTGAAAAACTGTGGTGTGACAGTAAAGAGGATAGTGATGTTAAAACATTTAGCAAAGTATGAAAGCTGAGAAGTGTTCAGCAAAAAAGTGAGTTCATATATATTTAACAAAGGAGCTAAAAAGAGAAAGAGAGAGAGGGGGTAGGAATGTGTTGGTGTGTTTCCAGGCATGCTGGCATCATGGAAAAGGCAAGTAATTACTGAGACAGAAACCACACTTCTGTCTCACACTCCTGAGAGTGTAGGACGCACACACACACACACACACACACACACACCACAAAACGAATAACTTTCAAAATGACTCACAGAACCAAAGCTCTGTAACATTTAAAGCCCTTTTAAAAATAAGATACAGTTTGTGCATGTGACAGAATTTACAGTGGTAAACATATTTAGACACTTAAGCCACATGTCAAAATAATGAATGAAATTACAGTACAACAATACTGTATATCAAACCAAGCTGCATCTGCAAACAAATAATACTAGAGTTCTCAGAGCTAACTTCAATGTTCTTGAGCAATTTCCTTTAAAGCCTGGATGTGTTCCAGTCATTTTGAACTGCAGAGGATTTTCTTTTTCCTGAAATTGCCAATTAATTTTTTCACGTTTCACAGCTTACAAAAAAAAAAAAAAAAAAACTTAGAAATCAGTAATTGTTCTATATTAGTACCACAAAATAAAAAAATAACAACAAATATTCATTTTTTTTCTCAACTTGTTTTCTTTCATTTAGCACAGTTTTGGTGTTTATTTTTGGAACTGACTGATCATTTCACTGATCTGAGCTCATGCACCTCAGTTTTTGTGTGGATAATGCAAAAATTAACCAAATAATACTTTTTTTTAACTAAAAAGCTGAGGTGCATGAGTTTAGATCATTACCAATCAGTTCCAATAAGAAATATGATATTGGAGAGAAAACGAATTGACAAAAAGATTGAATCCAAGCTTTGGTGATAATGAAGCATGACAAGATATTACATGGATGTTTTTTAAAGTAAAAATTCAAATGAGGTAAAAGAGTTTCAGCACAGCACAAGGGTTAACCAACTGGTCTCAACATTATTATTTTTAATAAGTGTATAAAGTCAGTTAGCTTCAAATTTACACTGGTGTAGTTGTTTACAATAACTACGGACAATACACTAACCTTTTGCTATGTCTGCTCGAATCTGAATATATTTGAAAACTTTTTCTCCACGTTTTGGCCTTCTGTCCACACTGAGACTGCATTTTTGACCTGTGAAAAGTGAGATTTTGAAGACGCTTTAGAAGTGGATACATCTGAAAATGGCATTTTCACATTGTAGTGTGGACTTTGAAAACTGAATTATTTGAAAACAACAACATGTTTAGTCACGACACATATCATACCGATGGATATTTATGTTTATAGCGGTGTGTGCCTGTTATGTACTATTCACTTTCAGTGTTGCTAAAGATATTACTTTGTACAATCTTCATTCCTGCAAATATGACAGAATATTTACTCGCAATTGCTGTCCTACATCATGACGGCTGCATTTTAGACCATACATGGAAATTGGAGAGAAATTGTAGCCAGAAGAATAGCATGAGAACTTTATTATGTCTGGCCTCTCTGTATCATTACACACATTTTATGATGTAGCCTATTATTTTCCAAACATTAGTGTTGATGAGAACTTTGGGAAAATGCAAGAAAATGTGTGGGCAGAGAGTGTTTTGAAATGAAAATGGTGTTTTCAGGTGTATTGTAAATGTAGACAACCAGAAAGGGTTTAAAAACTTTGTCATATTTGTTATGTAATGCAATGACATTCATACATGTTAAAGTGTGGCTGCCATGTCCAGATACAGTGCAGCAGCAGGAACAGAAGCCTCACTTCACCTCAGAGTCCTAGAGTATCAGCCTGGAAAGCTGGAAACCCATTATTTGATGAAACCAGTACACACAGTAGCATAAGGCTTCTTAATTTCCAAACAGTCTGTCTGTGTTTGCTCTGTTATGGTCTTATATCGTGACTTGACTCTCTTATTCACCTTGCATTTTTTTAAAGAAGTCTCTTATGCTCACCAAGGCTGTATTTATTTGAAGAAAAATAAAAAAAAATAAAAAAAAATAAAAAAATTCTTGGGATAATAATAGTGAAATATTATCATTTAAAATAACTTCTTCAGTGTCAGTCTTCAGTGTCACATGGTCTTTCAGAAGTCATTCTAATGTGCTGATTTGGTGCTTGAGAATCATTTCTTATTATTATCAATGTTGAAAATATGTGTGCTCTTTAATAATATTGTGAAAACTGATATATCCTTATTTGAGTCTATAAAAGTTCAAAAGAACAGCATTTGAAACTGCACAAACAAAAAATTTAATAAACAACGAATGAATTCTCATCATAAAATGTGCTTTCAAGTTACTGCATTATATATATATATATTGAATAAAAATAGAAAACAAAAAAATGCTCTCACCATTTGATAGGAGTTCACAGTAAATCTGCTCTACCAAACAGTTGAAAGGCTTGCTAAAGGAAGAGAAAACGGACAAGGATAGGGTGGAAGAGAGAGAGAAGACCACAGTGTTGGTTTCTCACAAGCTGTCTGCTTTCATCAGATATTGTTAATGGCTCTCTGACATTTTGATAAATGGATATTTCATCACATCTCCCCCATGGCACTATAAAACGCTTGATAAATCTAAGTGTTTACGCCAAATGCTCCACCAAGCTCAGTCCATCTTCTACATGAATTAACTCCACATCTAAACCATTGAGAGAGAACTACAAATAAGTGCCATATACTCATGCCTTTACGATGTTCAGCTCAAGATATTTTGTAACAAGAAGGAGATGTTGAGCCCTTTTGTTCTCAATTAAAGAAAACGGCTTCATGGGAAAATCTTTCTCACAGGCGATGTATACTTACGAAAAATCAACCACACACCACAGTCTCTGCAGAACATGACATGCTTCCTGAATGATTGAGCAAATGTCTGCCACAAGCTAATGACCTCTGTCAAACCATAAAGCCAGGCGGTCTGAATGTGAAATGAAAGGGAGCCGATTGTTCAAAATTTTGCCCACAGCCCTGGCATTTAAACAAAATGTTTATTATTGTTAATGTTATTTGCTTTTCCTGCTACCAGTTGTACAGTTTGTACAGTATAAAACCCATTGCGCCTATGGAGAGTCCCCATTAACCATATGCAAGACTTTGTGTGTGTGAGGTTGTGTGTGAGGTTGTGCTCCGAGCATGAGGGCTGATCTTTCACAGTATTGATTGGAGGGTGTCTCCAGCCCTGAGGGGGGGTTGGCTTCTCTGCCCCTGCGTTTTTCAACACACTGGATCAATAAGATCCCAAACCTTCACCTCTTAAACATACACACACTCTCTCAATGTACAGTTATTATCACGCACATACTTAAAGAGGTGGATGATAGAGATAAATGTATCAGACTTTCATCTCCATTTCAGAGCGAACTGTCCAACAAGCCTCTGCTCATGAGCCGCAAAGAGAAAAAGATAAGGAAAAAGAATGAAAGAGAAAGAGAAGCTGTGTATCTCCTATGAAAGATCTCTTTCTTTTAATTCCACACAACTCTGTGTACACACTAACCATTCATGTGTGTTTAATGGGCTCTTTTGTACTGGGAGAACTGGGAAAATGTACAAAACTCCAGCGGCTGGAACCACAGAGTGGAGAACCACTGATATCTGATCCGCTCTGAGCTGAAACGATGCGGGGAATTCAGACTTTCAAAGACAAATTGAAGTAGAAAGACTTCTGAAAGACGTTCAAACATTGATTCATGTTCAAATGTTCAAAAATCGATTCTTGCAAGCTCTGAGGAAAGGGGTTCTTTAAGACCCTGTTAATGACCAATGAGTCACGAATTGATTAATATGTAAAACAAGTTCTTAAATTGTTTTAGGCCCCCTGAGGATTATTCATCTGAAAAATACGTGAGACATGAATTACATGAGAGATGTTATGAGAGGGAAAAGATGCTGTAGGGCTTGTGGGAAGAGTTTAGAAAGTAGTTCAGAGATGCTTTACAGTCATCAGCTGAAATAAATTTACATACATTAGACGCAGTTCTCAAGAGAAAAATATCTTGCATATTAAACACTACATAGCTCCTGAGAAATTCATTCTTTTTTCCTTACCACACTTTCCTGCATTCTTTCTCACTGGAATCTAAGCATTAGCCAGTATTGCATGCATGCATGCATTATTTTCATAGAATTCTGGGGAAAAAAGTACCATGATTTCCACAAAAAATATTTAGAAACTGTACTAATATTTCACAATATTACTATTTTTCACTGTATTTTTGATCAAATAACAGAACCTTAGTGAGCATGGGATGTCTTTCAACATTAAAAAATACTTTACTGACCACAAATTTTGAATGGTAGTGTAAATATAATGAAAAAAAAAGTTTCTTCATTTTTAAAGAAACAGCTTTAATCTTTGCAAGAAAAAGTTGTTATATTTGGAGTTTGATTTGCCCACATCTTGTTAGTCTGCTTGGAGAACCAACAGGTCTAGCTGATTTTTGTTTTCATCCTTCAAGAAAAAAAAAAAACACCATAAATCATCTTTGTTCATAGAAAAAGAACAGGAACAACAATTTTGTTTATGCTATCTACCTTTGTCGAGATAACATATCATTCATGTGTCTTTCTTCTCTTTCTGTCTATCATCTCAGTCATCTCCACAGAGCCTCCATCAGGTCATAATGAGTCCACATTGAGCCAGACCGCTCTGGGCCGCTCCTGTATATTATTGAGTTTGCAATCCACAGAGTGATAGACGGATACAGAAATGATCAAACTCGTCACACACACACTCACTTCTTCCTATTTCTCTGCAGCAAAAGCTCCTCCAATCCCCCTGTCTGTTTTCATTTAATAAACTCCAGAATATGCCCACATTCCTGTGGGATAGACTTTATTATCTGGCTTTTCGACACGGCACATCACAATCCATGTTTATTTCCGTTTGCCCCTCAAATACTCATATATGAATTAATAGTTCAACCCTCCAGCTACTGCAGAGACTGAGACCGAGACACGTAAAGGAAAAAAATAGATAATAAAGTTTGAGTGCATGTTTGTATGATCATCTCTACACCATTCTACAGCTCTCTGGTTCTGGCCGGCTTCACTCATGAGCTCATTACTGTCTGATTAGATCCAAAGGAAAGTTTTATTGCTGTTTCATAGCCCAGGAGACATAATTTATCCAAAAAATGAACATTCTGTCATCATTTATTCACCCTCATGTCGATTCAAACCTTATGATGTTCTTTATTTTGGGGAACACAAAATCAGATTGTAAACTGTCCAATTCATTTTGGACATAACAGTACATTAACAGTGGTCCATACAGTCTTGAGAGCTACGATGGAAATTTTCATCTGTTTCACAAATGCTGTTTATTATTGTACACATTCAAACCACTATCGGTCATAACAAATGAGAAAATAATATGTCAAACTGAATGTGTTTTGCGAGCCATACTGGAGTTCTCAGTAATGATTAATAAAAGGATGAATTGCTAAAGTTATACTTTACCTTAAAGTTTCAACTTCTTGTCTCTGATTTCTCTTGTAAAATACCTTTGGAGAAATAAAACAAATGAGACAATTGTTGACATGCACTAAGCTCAGTACATGACTAAATAATGAGAAATAATGAGACTTTTGATTGCAGACTTTGTATACTGTAAAAAAAAATAAACATATAACAATTTAGATAAATAAATAATAGAAAATTCACTGTACACCCGGAGCAGTGGGCAGCCATTTATGATGCGGCGCCCACTGTCATGGTATTGCCGGCCCGAGACTTGAACCCACAACATATATATATATATATATATATATATATATATATATATATATATATATATATATATATATATATATATATATACAGTATATATAGAGTGTATATATAATGTGCGTTTAAACCATTAGCAATTTTTTACAATAAATTACAGCATATGGTAAGGTAACAGGTTTTTATGGTAGGATTTCTAAATTCTGCCTCTATTTCTGTATATATTTTGAAGAATGTTGGTAAACAAAGAGTTTTGATTCCTATTGAATTACATTATATTTCTTGACCATACTGTACAATGGAAGTCAATGGGAACTGAAACTCTTTGGTTACCATAATATCTTCTTTTGTGTTCCACAGAAGAAAAAAAAATCATTCTGGCTTGGAACAGAATGAGGGTGAGTAAATGATAACAAAATTTTTGGGTGGACCATCGCTTTAAGCAAAAGTCTCCAAGTGCTCTTTATTGCTTCACATTCCTGTCATATTAAAGAGGTGTTTCTTTCCTATGGGAAGAGCTGAATGTTCTGCCTGTGGTAACACAGAATGCACACTGGACAGTAGGCATCTAAATCCTAAATCGAAGAGAAACTGCCCACAAATATTTGGAACCTAGAAATAAAGCATGTGATTTTCCCCTGATTTATGCCTACCACAGTTTTTCTCTCCATTCCTTCCTTCATCACAAAAGATCCAAAGCCCCGGATGGATTCTGAATCATAAATACTCATTAGTAATGCTGCAGATCATTCTTGATCATGTCATGATCTCCAGCCCAGCTGTCTCAATGTGGTTCTGGACTCAGGAGAGTTCAGCTCACTGGATCTGACTGGAATTAAGGCGATGTTGAGAAAACAGAATAGAGACAGTGTTTTGGTGAATCTCCAGGGGAGTTTGAGTTCATGTTTATAGTCACATGAATGGTCTTACTCATCTTATCATGTGAATAGGAGTGGTCTGAAAAGTGAAGATACATAAAGATCTCATCACAACTATAAGATGGAGCTGCAATGGACACACTAATGAGAATCCATTTGAAAGCTTTGAAAGACAAAATGTTATAGACAGACAGAAATAGATGCAGATTGGTATGGAGTGCAAGTGAATCTGAGAAAGACAGACAGGAAGCGTGGGCGTGAGACAGTCAAGAATAGAGTGAGAGACAGACAGAAAAAGATTCAGAGAGAACCTGAGAAAGACAGATGGGAACTGAGAGAAAGCAGAGACTGAGACGGACAGACAGTAAGAGAGTGAAAGTGTGTGTTTGTGTCTCTCAGCTGACGGTTTAGTGACTGTTAACCTGGTTTAGTAACTCCTGTCCACTGTGAGAGAAATGCCTAGAGTAACAGATACATGATAGTCAAATTCATTCACAGGCTGACATTAGTTGTGTTCAAACTCATGTACATTACTGTACAAAAGTTTGGGGTCAGAAGAATTAATAGAAATTAATAGTTTTATTCATCAAGGACACATTAAATGTGCAGTCAGCGATTTCTGAGAAACTCTTGAAAATTTAAATCAACATCCAGGTTTAAACAAACATATTAAACAGTACAACTGTTTTCAACACTGATAATAATATGAAATATTTCTTGAGCAGCAAATCAGCATATTAGAATGATTTTTGAAGGATCATGTGACACTGAAGACTGGAGTAATTTGTATTGAATATTGATCCTTGCCATCACAGGAATAAATTACATTTTGAAGTATATCAAAACAGAATTTTTTTATTTTAAATCATTATTGTTTCACTATATTTTTGATCAAATAAATGCAGCCTTGTGCACTTTCAAGTGTTCAGTTAATAACTTGAAGCATATCCTGTATACACAAATAGAATCAATTCCCTGATATATGTTGCCATTATCCTTCAACCTGCATTTTCTTTGACCTGTGACATACTATTGACATGCACAATTTTTTTTTAAAACACGTAGCCTACAATTTAACCATGATAAACAACTTTATTGGTAGGCCTACTTACACTAAAGAGTCACCCAGCACACTCGCCATTTTTTTTTCAACTTTTTCATTCTAATGGCTATTCAGCTCCCATAGCTTTTTTGTGATAGTTTTTGTCCTCTTTTACATTCGACTTCCCATTTATCATTTATAGTATACACTAACCTTTATAGTGTTAAATTTAGCACCTGTAGAACAGAAGGAAACTCTGAGATTAAACGGCGTGCCGGATCAGCTTCATTCGGGCAGTTTAAGAAAGCGGAAGATCCTCCAACACATTTGATTACATTACTGTCTCTCATTCGGCTCTATTTAAAGGCTGTGTGCTGGCTAGGCAGTTATGTTGGCTCCAGTAGCTGCTATATTAGCGTTAGCCGTGTGTGTGTGTGTGTGTACCAGACTGACCGTCAGCTCTACCGACTCAAGAGAGAACACGAGACACAAATAACTGCATTCCTTTACACTGCCCCAAAGAGACAGAGAGACAGAAAGACTCCAGAGTGAGATTCAAATGAATGGAATTCAAAAACTAAATCATAGAAGGCAAACACGTTGCTGTCATTCTTGTGGATAACAAAATATTCACAGAAATATAGTGAAACCTGCCCTGACTTGAAGGGAAAATTGAAGTGTCTACATAATAGCTCTGTTCCAAAACTAATAAGCTGCCTTGTACTACTCTGTCTGTGTGTGTGTGTGTGTGTGTGTGTGTGTGTGTGTGTGTGTGTGTGTGTGTGTGTGAATCATTATTAGCAATAATAATAATAATTATTATTATTATAAGTAATAATAAATGAATTGCCTGTAAAGCCTAGAAATGTTGCCTAGGTGGGCATCATACTAGGTTTTGGAATAAATCCAAAATTCGAGAATTGTAAAAATTACAAATGGTGTCTTTTGGGCACATTCTTATCTTAAATAAGCATTTACCCTAAAAGCATAAATGTCTGTTTTAAATATAATTACCTTAAATTAAGACCAGATTGAGTATAAGGGAAGTTCCTTTAAGGACATACAGTACCAAAACACAGTTTCTTGCGATATTAAAGCTTTTGATCTAAAGACTTACATTTAAATGCTGTTCTCTCTCTCTCTCTCTCTCTCTCTCTCTCTCTCTCTCTCTCTCTCTCTCTCTCTCTCTCTCTCTCGGTCTCCCTAATGGATTATTTAAGTGGTTCAGTGTATGTGAGAATTTTATGAATTTGGTTGAGAGAATACATAGTCTGCAAAGTTTCACTTAAAAAATGAAATACTGTACCATTTGAAATACTGATTCAAATGAAAGTCTAAAAATAATCACGTGTCCACACTCTGTGGGCTCACATTTATGACTCATCAACTTCTGTGCAGACCTCAATGGCAGAAAAATGTTTCAGTCGCTTCTCAGCACTACACTTAAAATGGAAGGAAAGTAGCACTCTTACATGGATTTTCCACATTTAACAGAAAAATAAATGAGGTCTTGGGTTCCATAAAAGCATATTATTCTGGACTGGTTCTCCAGATAGATGACAAGTAAAAGCTTTGCAATTCATGACTTTGTACATTCACTATTATGATTTCAGTTCAAAGACACATAAGTGCTGTGAAATCAATCTGCAATATCAAACCACATACAAGCTTATTCAAAAACATCTAAAAAGAGATATTTTGGTATTTTTACCACACTAGTACA
This sequence comes from Cyprinus carpio, assembly GCF_018340385.1. NCBI lineage: Eukaryota > Metazoa > Chordata > Actinopteri > Cypriniformes > Cyprinidae > Cyprinus > Cyprinus carpio. The sequence goes on along the minus strand of NC_056573.1, from coordinate 22,643,626 downwards.
GACTGTTTATCTTCGGAGAAAGGCATTTTATTAAAAGAAAAAATTCCCCACTTCTTATAATATCCAGCTGACTAGTTCAAATCATCTTGTTAGTGGACCCATTGAGCCATTTTGAGTAGATTAAGTATCTGTGTGGTGAATAGAGAGGAGCAGGTGGTTTAGGGAAATGAACCTTGTGACTTTTGTGACTGTGGCTTTGAAATTTTTTTTTTTTTAAATCACCCAAATTTGGAAATTTTGTCATTATTCACCATAATGTTGTTCCAAACCTGTAGACTAAGTAAAAACATCAAAAAAGCACCATTAAAGTTGCCTTGTGAGCAATATTCCAAATTTTTCTAAAGCCATGAGATAACTCCACGTGAGGAGCAGACCAAAAAAATTAAGTAATAATCTGAGATGTTATCTCTAACCAGCACATACCAGATCACAGATTCAGAGAGTTGAAGAGGACAGGATCAGTGAACAAATCATCTTTTCGAGTTGGTTCTTGCCAAAGAACCAATTGATTTGATTTACAAATCATACTCAATGAACTGTTCACAAATTAAAGTTCAGCTTGCTTACTCGATCATGTTGCTGTCATACGGGTTTGGAACTACATGAAGGGCAGCGGGTCAACATAACTAATCTTCATGAAGGATAGGGAGATTAAAAGAAGATTTTCTAGAAAAATAAATAATTTTTAGACCCAATAAGGCCATGAGAGAGGTATGTTATCATTTACCATTTAAATGATTAAGAAATATATATTTTTTTAATTCAATTAATTTTTGAAACCCCTTATTTAGATTTTTCTCAGAAAAAGAAAGAGCAGAGAATCGAGCAGAGAATCACTTTATTAGTGTTTAAACCAACTTTTTAATAAGCGCTGTGTATATCTGATTTTTCAGTAGCTTGATTCGCTGAGCCGTAAATGTTTATCTGTACCAACTAAACCATGAACAAACAAATAAAACACAGCAAACAAAATGTAATCACAATCCATTTTACAGTCATACACAGAAATGTACCACACTGGCATAAAAACATTGGTTTTGTATTTGCATAATTCCCTTCAGGGTGTGAATTACACATTGATCATCATTTTTTTTAAATAAAGGAATCGTTATAGATAAGTTTTAGAGTGCAATATTAAAGAAACGATTCACCCCAAAATTTAAATTATATCATAATTTACTCACCCTCATGTAATTCCAAACTGGTATGACTTACTGCAGAAAACAAAAGGTGAACTTTTACACAATATTCTGAGGGTGAAGGTGATTAAATAATTAAAGGCAGGAAAGTTTTTTTTTTTTTTTTTTTTTTTTTTTTTTTTGGATGAACTATTCTTTGAGTTCATCATGCAATCCTAATATATATAGAATGTATGAAGATTCATGAACGTTCATATAAAAACATTATAGAACCAACATCAGAGATATATGAAGGAAATCAAATGTAGCAATCCATGTGCAATCAGACAGCAAAAACAAAGACAAAAAAAATGCATAAACATTAAAAATGTTTACAGACTCATTAGACCTCTGCTTCTGTGTAAGAACTATAGCAATGTTTTAATACAGACTCTTAAATGTTAACATATAATAGGAAATAAAAACATGTTGCTTTGAACAGATTACTAAAGAAGCTATTATATAAAATATTTGGTATCTCTAAACATCTTGCATTGCTTTAATTGCTTTAAGTTTATTATTTATAAAAGAAAGACATTCTGCATATCTGTGAATTTGTTTATCTTTTTTTTCTTCTTCTTCCTCTTCATTAAACATGACCACATTCACGCAAACCTGTGCCACACTTTTGGGGGAAAAAAGACAACTTTTTTTTTTTTTTTGAATAAAGTACGATTAGTGCAATTTCAAATATGTAATTCTGTAAAAACTGAACCTCATGAAATTGACAGGATATACTCCAGATGACAAAGTATATCTCAAACATGTTTAATAAACTTTCACCTTTAAGTTAAAAGTGTTTTCTTAGAAAAGCAGTGCACTTGGAAGGTAATTGCGGGAATTAAAAAAAAAAAAAATTAAGTATTAAAGGGATTTTTTTATTAATTTGGATGTTTTGGAAGTTTTGAGAACAGGCAACCATGAAAGTCGTGCAAACAGGCAACAGCAAAGCCCAAGAACATTGCCACTACTTTGTAAGATTTATGTCTCTATAACTATGTGTCTGTATGAGTTTCAGTTAGAGCTGATGAAATATATTATAAAAAAAAAGTTTGTGTGATACTTAAACATTCGTCCTACAAATTCAGCGGCAGTTCAAACTACATACATACTACAATGTGCATATTATTCATAGACTCATTCAATAATGCTTTGTGTGTGTGGTGGTAAAATCCCTTGCTAAATATGCAGACAGATTCTGTTTTCTTTTTTTGTTGTGTGGTCACGAGCGATGATTCCACAGATGCATATACTTTGTCATGCATTCCACAGTCCAAGTCAGTGATGATAAGAGTTTTGTCCTGATACTAGAAGTCTGTGAAGAGTGTTCACAACCCTGCAATGTGAATATTTAGGGATGCAGTGTAGGTGATCTCTTATGAACAGTCAGGAAATGACTGGGTCATATTTCACCTCGAAATCAAAAGAAAGAAAGAAGAAATTATATTTAACATTAAGACCATGATGCTTATTAAATACTCTAATATATATTAACCATAAATTAACCAAATTTAAACAATGTCCTCCACCAATTCTTAATAGCTTAATGCAATTTTAAAATAAAAATAATTTTAATGTACAGTATATTAAAGAAGTCTCTTATGCTAATCAAGGCTGCATTTAATACAGCTAAAATAAAGTAAAATTGTGAAATATTATTACAATTCAAAATAACAAAATTATTATACATTAAAATATAATTTATTTATGTGATGGCAAAGCTTTATATTCATCAGCCAGTCTTACTTCAGTCTTCAGTGTCATATGAATCTTCAGAAATCATTCTGATATGCTGATTTATTATCAGTGTAGGAAATGTATTTTTATTTATTTTATTTTTTTTTTTGGAACCTGTGATACTTTTTTCAGGATTCTTTGATGAATAAAAAGTTAAAATAACAGTATTTATTCAAAATAGAAATCTTTTGTAACAACGTAAGTCTTTACTATTAATTTTTATCAATTTAACATATCTTTCCTGAAAGTTATTAATTTCTTTCACTTGAAAAAAGATTTTTACAGAATATTTCTATTTAATTTTTTTCCAACATTGATAATTCAGCATATTAGAATGATTTCTGAAGGATCATGTGACACTGAAGAGTAATGGCTGATAAAAATATAACTATAAATTTACGATTTAATTTTGAATTATTATTATTATATATATATATAAATTATACATACATACATACATACATACACACACATATATATATATAGATATATATATATATATATATATTATATATATATATATATAATATATATAATATATATATATATATATGATATATATATTTTTTTTATATGAAATATGACCCTGACACTTCTTCATGATGTTCACCCATGTGTGCATGTGATCATTGTGTGTGTATGCAGTTTCAGGCCTTTCAGATTAAGGGCCAGTGCAGCGCCAGAGCGAGGATGATGATGTTGAAGCTGGCCATGGAAAGAGAAGCACCCGATGAAGATTTGTTCTGGGTGATGGGCAAGTCGTGGAAGGAGACCTTTACTGCATTTTTGGATACACCAGCTTCTGTGAGAGCTGGAAAAGAGAGAAAGAGCGAGAGATCAGGAGAGAGAGATAATGAGAGAGCAACAACAGTACATTCACATGTCTGACATGGTGTCTCATTGTTGAGACAACAGTTTCTAATCAGGAAGTGAAATAGACAGCCATTCCGATATAAATCTGAGAAATGGAGTCCTTCTTGGTGTGTATGTGTGACAGGACTGTAATTTAAAAAACACATTAAAAACCTCCCCTCCTCCCATTACCTAGAAATCCTCTGTGCTGCTGACTTCAGCACTCCCTTACCTGATCCTGTCTTAATGAAAAGTTTTGTTGCTCTGTACTATCTCTTTTTTTAAGCCTGCAATCGCCCTGTCCCAGTCTTCCATGCATTTACATTCAACTCTCTCTTTATCATTAATCTTTGTCTTTCTTTCCCCGTTTTACCCTTTTAAAGTCCCTGCAGCCCTGTCTTTCCCCTCTCTATAGAGCCGTTCAGTCATGATGGCAATTTGTAGGCCAACCCGAAAGCTAATTCGCCACGGGTTCCCTCATGAATTTACTATGGCTTTTTAGAAAAGCGTTTACGATTTATGAGCAAACAAGCTCTGTGGTTACATTTACTTGAAGAAACTTTCACATTTTGCTTTACAACATATATGAAACCCAGTCAAACCTCAAAAGTGAATTTTGAAGCCACTGTTTTTAACTCAAGTTGCTACTGTAAGTAACTTCAGTAGCTTTTTCTGAACTCATGTCTTATATCTTCACATATGATTGTTTTCACTTTAATCACCACAGGAGGCTATCTAAAGTATTTTGAAGCAAAGAAGGGGTTTCTGGCATTGAAAAACACGACTTGCTATTAAAAGCCCTGGTTATCCACACACCAAAGCGACTGAACTCTCCTGTCAAAGTTTCCACCCATTCTGCAGTGACATCCTAATAAACAAATTTCCCTGGCTCTCAGACAGTCTCGGGACTCCTTAAGCATCAGATTCTGTGGCCTAATGCTTTTGTTGTTATACAGAACAATGGACAATGAGCGCCCTATCCTTAGTTAGTGTGAATGTGGTTGTTTTTTTTGGTGGGGGGGAATTGCGTGTCGTGAGGTATGGATGACACTGAAGGCTTGTCGACTGTAAAACAATAGAGAATGAGACTCTATGGTGCTTACAGCATAAGACTTTACATACACTCAGAAGAACACCCAGAAGAAATCTGAAGACTACCAAGATTACCATACCATAACATACCATAACATACCATAACATAACATAACATAACATAACATAACATAACATAACATAACATAACATAACATAACATAACATAACATAACATAACATAACATGAAAATTATTAAAATATTAAAATACTCTTTTTGTTTTCCAATTAAATTTAATCTGATAGCAAAATCACAAACAGCAATACCATTAAAGACACTGCTAACAAAAATGAGGCTTGTCAGTTTCTGAGAATAAAATGTTTCATTTACAGTAATTATTTAATTTTAAAAAATGAATTAAATGATTAACAATTAATAGGCTGTATAACATAACATAACATAACATAACATAACATAACATAACATAACATAACATAACATAACATAACATAACATAACATAATATAATATAATAGAGCACACATGTAGATTTGTCTACACTCCCATAGTTCTGTCTTTCATCCTGTACCCTTTCCTCTAATAAGGAAATCATCCAGTGAATACTAAAAACTCTTCATAAATGCCAACAAACATATTTGTTTATTTTAAATATATTTTATGCAGACTTTGCCAGCTCTGAAATAAAGAACCCAAACAGTAAAGCTCAATGTCTGGAATGAAAAACACCGTTCATGCCAAAAACAGCCATGATTTCATTAGCAGCCACAGAAACAAGAAAAGAAATCAGCCTCTGTCACAACTCTCTTTCATGGTAATAAAGTTATCAGCTCGCAATCGTCACCCCGGCATGCTCAAGAAGCTCAAGTTTAGCCTTCACGTTCACAGGTTTCATGCTGTGCACCGAGACGCTGTCAGGGATCAGCCCATTGGTGTGTGTCTCTGTGTGTGTTTGTGAATGTTATGTTTGTCTCTCTTGAGGGTTTATGAGAGAGAAAGAGGGTGTTGGGTAAGACTTGCCAATTAGTCACCAATTAACAGAAAACCCACACAAACTCATATCAACAAAGACTTGAAGACAGAAGTTTAGATACATTTTAAGAAACAGTATTTCAGAGTTTTCATGAGATACTGTGCCTACATGCATGTGGAAGAAGCTGCTTAGCCATGTAGCTTGCCAAATGAGCTATAGTTATGATCATTTAAAACAGTTAAACTACAGACAAGATAACTTTTTTATTAGTAGCTTGCAGTGTGGCTTGTAGTGATACTTTTAAAATAATGTATTTTACAAGTATCATGGCTGTAGTTTAACTACATTAAATGATGCATGGTACTTTGCCTGTTGATTGCTGTTTATCACTGTTAATTCCACTGCACGCCTAAAATAAACACTTGTTTATCTTACAGCGCTCATAACCAGGGCACTAACATAGCTGCACTATTTACAATTTTACCAAAATAGACCCAGACTGTCTCAACAACCTGTGCGTAACAGACAGAAAATCAAAACTACAAATCTCTGGAGAGTGTGTCATATCGTCTGGTTCGCGCAAGTGAAAAAGCTCTCAAAGCCAACTCTAAAAGCTACAAAAGGCGACAAAAATCAAAACACCTGCCAGCTCTCTTTAAAAAGCATTTGCACTCCACAGCAACCAAACCAATCATGGGGTTTATTCCACCTATCAGTCTACCCTTTGGTTTAATTCTTCCATCAGCCTTTCTCAGGGTGACCTGCAAGTCCCACTGGTCACAACCTGCCTTCACTTATGAAAGTCAGTAGGAAAGAATGTATCCAGATACTATCATTTGCCATGTAACCAAAACTGCATGTGCTGCAGACTTTGCTACTTAAGCCATATTGAGAGGTGCTCATTTGCAAAGAAAAAGGAAGAAGTGAAAAGAAGAAAGGAAAACTTTCACTTGTATTTGGTTAACTGTCTCAGGAAGGAATCAAAAGCACTTTGTCAAAACTTGTTGATTCCAACCATTGGGTATTTAAAGCTAGACTGATTCAGATTCAGCAAGGGATTACAGAGGTCACTGTTTCCATATATCAGATTTAGACTCTAAAGCTTTGTTGGTGTGACTTGCAGCCTTGCTTATTGTAAGTTGATTCAGCATTATGGTGCTGAGGTAGGAAAGACGGACTGAAAGAAAGAGAGAGAGAGAAAAGTATACTGGTTCATTCATGACTCAGACTGGGTGATCAGCAGCTGATGGGAAAGATGACGATTACCCATAACCTCTCTCTTTCAGTGTTGCCAATCTGGGGATTTTGTCACCGAATGCAGTGACTTTCACATTGTTGCTGTGACTTTTATTAATGTTTTGCAACAAGGAGCTATTTTGGTGATATTTTTGGCAATTGTGGGGAAAAAATATGGCAGATATTCTGTCATTTGTGACGTCTTCGCCATTCTCTAATTATCATTTCACTAGTAAATATAGCTGAAATCACAGCACAGTGGTTGCCTGTAATGTGTATGGTGATGTTGTCAGACGACATCTTGTTTTTATTTTTAGCAGTTCAGAGCAGTTCTGAAACAGAAACATAAAAATATGTAAATGAGAACAAATTTATTTGGAATTTGGCTGTATTAAAATAGGAATAGGCTGTATTAAATGGAAATGAATGAAGGGCTGATATGATGTTATGACGTAATGAATATGCTAATTAGTGCATAACGTCATCTAGCAACATTAAGTGACTTTTCAAGCAGGCTCTACTTTTCATTGAAGGTATTTGGCAGCACTGCTCTCTCTCTCGCTCTCCCTCTCTCTCACACACACACACAAACACACACACACACACACACACACACACACACACACACACACACACACACACACACACACACACACACACACACACACTCTATCAAACTGTATTGGCTCCGAACCCTTAAATACGAAAATCTATTATAAAAAACTATTAATATAACATTTTTAAAACTATGATGCAAAACTCAAATAAACCATTTCCATATTTACAGTACCTATCAATTCTTACAAAAATTATGACCGTCTGTTGGTTGCCATGTATAACAAAATCCAAAAAAATTTTGCCAAGCTGGCATACTTGGTTTGTGAACAGAATTATTTATTTATTTATTTATTTATTTTTATTATGAGGCATGTCCAATCAAGCTGTAATTTTTTTAAGATATAATGAATTAAAATTATCTTTAGCCAAACAAAAGGAGTCAATCACGCAATATTTATGTCTTTTTAAAATTCTGTATAAAATTTCCCAAAGTTTTTGGGAATTACGTGATATTAGTTTGAACATCTGCCGCTGCGCTGATAATGTACCAAGTACTTATGATGAGTAGCAATATTGAATATTTGATTGCTAACAGATTTACCAAGCTGTCATTTAAACAGTATATATATACGAATTTAAAATAAAGGGAGGACATGCCTAAGCTGGTTATAGGCTACAGCAGTCGCGGCTTAATTAAATGGCACAACAAGCAGATCTCTTTTAGCACAGATTTTTAAGCGATGGATTTTTGCTTCAAGTGATAAGCCAGGAAAGTGAAATTATATTATCTTGCTGTATGTCTGTTGTTTTCTTAACATTTTCTGACTAAAAGCAACCAAAAAGTCCTTTTAAAGCGGTTAAGCAAATAATAATAATAATCGGCAGGGATCCCCAGACCAATACAATTAGTGTGCCTCCTCTATTTTAAAACCCATGAGCCGTCACTGCTGCTACTTCAGTTCCAGTTTTAGCTCAATTGTAATGAATATTTCACATCAATTTTAGATTACTTTTAAGTGTTTCTTTTTAGCTAATTGGCCTCATCTCTGATTATGTCCCCATGTCTCTGATCGGTACAGTAATTCTCTGTTCAGTACCGGGGCTGTACTGACGCTGGGCAAGCATTCAGGCGATCAATAAAACAGCCTTGCCATCCCTGAAGGACCACAATTATCACATGACACTTTGGACAGCAGCCTAAGGAGTGCATACAAACTAGTGACCAGACACAAGCAGATTCAGAATACTCAACCAATTATAACCTGAACTGTCTTAACTAGAATTATTCATTCAGAACACATATGAAAATAATCAATAATAAAAAAAATGACTAAAATATTCCAAATTATTTACAATGTTATACCTACTGTATATGGACAGCATTTGTGGCATGCTTCCAATTATAATAAATAAATAAAATATTACATAGGTGTATTTTGCATGCAAATAATTGTTATATTATATTATAATTTTTTATTTTATATATATATCTATATATATATATATATATATATTATATATATATATATATATAGATATATATATATATATATATATATTTTTTTTTTTTTTTTTTTTTTTTTTTTTAATTATATATATTATAAATTGTTCATTCACCTAGAAAAGATAACTGCAAAAAGACAACTAGACAACAGTACAACAACTTATGGTGAAATATTCAGGTCTAAGTGATTAAAAAAACTACTTTTAAATCCTGTGAGTGTATCTAAACTGAAAGAATTCATCAGCGGCAATAACAGATGCCCCTTATAAGGAGGTGTGAAGGTGTTTTCCACCACTTACTATCCTTACGAGTTATAATGAGCATATTTCACACGGATTTGTTTATTCAGTTCTCAGACTGCTGCAACGGTGACCATTTAAACAGGAGGTTGACCTTCTGTTGCCTGGCAATCCACCTTTATAGAGCAGCTCTGATAAAGAGCATTCAGCAGAAGCATAATAAAGGCCAATGAGAGAGAGAGCGGAGGGGAGAGACACAGCAGAAGAATAAAGGCTATGAAGAAGACGTGTCACAGAGATAAAACCAAAAGCTATTTCAAGTTAATTATCAAGGTGAAGTTGGGTTATTCTTAAATCACATATAAACTGGAGAGAAACATAAAGATGTACAGATCTCATTTACTTTAACAAGTTAAGTTTCTTAAATAACATGTCTGAAGATTTTTAGTGCACTGCACCTTGCTAACTTTGGAAAATCCAACAACTTCTTGTTTTAGCAAATTTACATACAATTGATGATAATGACACTATTAGAATGAAGCTACTGACAATAAAACATATTGCTATACAAAGGTTTGGGGTTTGTAAGATTTTTGAAAGAAGTTTTTATGCTCACTGGGGGTGCATTTATTTAATCAAAATACAGTAAAAACAATAATATTGTGACATAATTTTCTATATTAATATATTTTAAAATAATCTATTCCTGTGATGGCAAAGCTAAATTTCCACCATCATTACTTCAGTCTTCAGTATGACATGATCCTTCAAAAAACAAAAAAAACTATATATATATAGGGCTTTTTGATACTTTTGATACATTTTCAGGATTCTTTGATTAATAGAAAGTTCAAAAGGGCAGAATTTTTTTTAAAACATCTTTTGTAACATTGTAAATATCTTTGCTGACACTTCTGATCAATTCAATGTGTCCTTGTTGAATAAAAGTATTAATTTCTTTAAAAAGAAAATCTTTGAAACAATAGCATATATGCATTGTGAAAAGAACTATACAAATTAACATGACATTTGGTTAAAATTTTTGTCTATTCCATTTAGTACATGTTTATAATTTTGCATATTATAATCAGCTATATATAAATAAATTTCATTTAAGGGTCGCTTGTGTGTGAGCGAGAGAGAAATGTTGTGTTCATAATGACTTCTTTAAACGCAGACAGTCCTCTCCATAGGGATGTGGTCAGACTGGATCAGAGCTGCATGTAGGAGGACTAAACCACTAGCAGAGGTCACAAAAACAACACCCACACACACAAACAGCATTTGTGCAATCACTGAAAAAGACAGCGGTCACCCTAACACTGACCCACTTAGCAGCAATAAAAACTACACTGTTAAGTCAAGTATTTCATAAACTGAACACAGAAAGTGAGCAATATGATGAACACTCCCATTTCATTACAATCAATAAAGCTGTCATGAGATTTATACTGTTTGAGCCCTGCAGTCCAGTGCTCACACACTGTTCACAAATACTATAATCACTGAAGCTGTTTACACTGCAGAATGGATCTCTTATTTACACTGGTCTACACTGTGTTGATTATAATGGGTGAGTT